>NW_007377740.1:84892-151314 GCF_000475195.1 Diaphorina citri
AAAAAAAAAAACAAAAAAAAAAAAAAAAAAAAAAAAAAATGGTCAAAATACCGCCAGCCGTTGCACCGATCTGAGTGAGGTACTCCTAACAAGTCACTTACTTGATGAAAATATAACATATGTACTTACTTTAGGTTCACTGTCCTCCTTTTCAGCGCTGTGGTAAATATCATCTGGAAAATAAAAAACAAGTTAATTTTCTTAGAATATGTAGTTGCCTTCCTTTTAGACCTGTTGGGAGACTGCAATGCAAATGAAAGCAAGTTTTATCACACGATTGAAAAAAATACACACATTACACACACTAGTGAATGAGGGGAAAAAAAGTATTCAAAACTCATTAAAATCTCTAGATAATGCTTTCGCTCACATGCGAATCTCCAGACTGCTGTGTAAAATTTAATGTCTAGGACAAACCAAATCACATATTCTTCCCTACAAGCGATTAGGGAGACTCAAAATCAATAATTCTCACAGACAAGGACAGTTTTTTAGTCAATATCGCATAACCTTGGTAAAAAAATCGATAGTTAATAATGATCTCGTAAAATATTGGAAAGAAATAAAATTAATAAATATTAATCTCGCAAACCATTAGAAAAATACGATATGTACAAACACTATTGGGGGGAGAACTCCAACTCGTAAAAAATATGAGTACAAATCAATAGGTTAATATGAAAATAATTATGAAAACATTGAAAACCATTGGGGAAAACTCAATTTTAAAAAGAGAATTTAGCTAAAAAAAACCTTTAGCTAGGTCCATTTAATATCACAAACATTAAGGACCAACGAAATCAAAAGCACACGTCTCTTACATGGATCATCCTCTTCATCTTCCTCAGGTGCCGGCGATCTGTACACAATTTTCCTCCAATCCTCCACGACCTTCTCTTCATCATCTCTCTCCTTACTATCATCATCAGCTTCTTTACTATTATCTTCATCTAAATCTCTATCATCTTCCAATTCTTTGTCATCATCCAATTCTTTATCAACTTCTCCACTGATGTCATCTTTGTCTACACTGTATCTGTGACGGTCCGTATATCTGTCATCATCATCCCTGCTCCTTCGTCTTCGTCCCCAGGCTCTGCATTATCCTCAGTTTCATGTTCCTGGTCTATTAGAGATTCTTCTGGTTCATCTTCATTGGTATCATCATCCTCTTGTTCACCACTCTCGTTAATATCCTGCAAATAAAAAATACATCCTTTGTACTTGGTTGAAGACCTGGTAACTTTGTGAAGGTCCATTCTATTGGTTGGTATGAAGAAAAAAAAAAATCCTGGTGTAAACATCACACGACTTCCCGTATTCTATTGAATTATAACGAAAGCCACAAAAAAAGGTCAAAATACCGCCAGCCGTTGCACCGATCTGAGTGGGGTACGTCTAACAAGTCACTTACTTGATGAAAATATAGCATATGTACTTACTTTAGGTTCACTGTCCTCCTTTTCAGCGCTGTGGTAAATATCATCTGGAAAATAAAATAAAAAAAAAAAACAAGTTAATTTTCTTAGAATATGTAGTTGCCTTCCTTTTCGACCTCTTGGGAGACTGCAAATGAAGTTTGAAAGGGAACGATAAAAAAAGAAAAGAAAATAGGAATTTCTTCAAAATTATGCATTTTAGACACAATATAACGCACGCCAGCACAAATAAAATAGTGTGAATGATAAAAAGAAAGTATTGTTTTCAAAACTCATTTAAATCTCTCCGTAATGCTTTCGCTTTATATGCAAATCTACAGAAAAGAAAAATTGATCAACCCCGTATCAGAGAGGCTGTGTAAAATTTAATGACAAACCATATCACTAGTATTCATTCTCACAAGCAATTAGAGAAACTCAATATCAAATTATCAACAACTATCCTGTCTCACAGACACGGAAAGTAAAAAAAAAAAAAAACAATCAATATCGAAAAACATTAGAAAAAATCGATAAATATCGACCTCGAAAAAGATTAACAGATCAAACTCGCAACACGTTAGAACAAAATTGTCACGTACCAAAACTATTGGGGAGATTGTCAAACTCACAAAAGCATGATGAAAAATCGATAGGTTAATATCAAAACCATTAGGGGAAAACTCCAAAAGAAATTTAGCTAAAACCATTGGGAGAAAACTCCAAAAGGAATTTAGCTAAAAATTATTAGGGAAAACTCCATATATCTAATAAATAAAAGGAATTTAGCTAAAACCATTAGGGAAAACTCCATCTAAAAAAAAGGAATTTCGCTAAAAACCATTAGGGGAAAACTCCATCAAAAGGAATTCAGCTAAAAACCATTAGCTAGGTCAACACAGACCAACGAAATCAAAAGCACACGTCTCTTACATGGACCATCCTCTTCATCTTCCTCAGGCGCCGGAGATCTGTACACAATCTTCCTCCAATCCTCCACGAACTTCTCTTCATCATCTCTCTCCTTACTATCATCATCAGTTTCTTTACTATTATCTTCATCTAAATCTCTATCATCTTCCAATTCTTTATCAACTTCTCCACTGATGTCATCTTTGTCTACACTGTATCTGTGACGGTCCGTATATCTGTCATCATCATCGTCATTGTCCTGTTGTGTTTCATCATCTTCATCATCATCGCCATCTTTTTCGTCATCTTCATCATCATCACGGTCTTTTTCATCATCGTCATTATCTGCATCAGTATCATCATCATTATCTCCTTCCGTGTCATCATTATCTTGACTATCATATCCTTCATCATCGTCATCGGCTTTCTCTTTGGTTGCCTCGATCATCTTCATCATCATCACGGTCTTTTTCATCATCGTCATTATCTGCATCAGTATCATCATCATCATTATCTCCTTCCGTGTCATCATTATCTTGACTATCATATCCTTCATCATCGTCATCGGCTTTCTCTTTGGTTGCCTCGAATGAACTGTTCTCGTAAAATGTTAGACCCCATTAGGCCTTCGGGAGCTCCGTAGGACCTCTTTCTCTGAGAAAATTCTAAAGTTCACTGAGCCATTAGTTCAAGTGCACGAAGAAAGGGATGGTTCTTTTTGGAGAGATATGAAGTAGGAACTCATTCCATTCAAATCAACTAATTTTGTGAGGAAAGTAGAAAAACATGGAAACATTAGTGGGGAAAGTAAAAAAAAGTAGGTATTTACATGAATGTCTTGTGATTTCTTTTGCGTAGTTCACACATGGGACATGTGTAGGTAATAGGAGGGACATGGGTAATGGGAACATGTGCAATGGGTATGTACTATGTATGTGTCACATTGGAATCATTGGATGCGTAGGTACCACAAAAACAAACATATTAAAATAAGTGTGGTTACTTGCGAAATTTTTATTTACTTTTTAATTTTCATGAGGCTTTTTTTTTTTTTTTTTTCCCGTCTATAAATTTCAGACCCCATTAGGCCTTCGGGAGCTCCGTAGGACCTCTTTCTCTGAGAAAATTCTAAAGTTCACTGAGCCATTAGTTCAAGTGCACGAAGAAAGGGATGGTTCTTTTTGGAAACATATGAAGTAGGAACTCATTCGATTCAAATCAACTAATTTTGTGAGGAAAGTAGAAAAACATGGAAACGTTAGTGGGGAAAGTAAAAAAAAAGTAGGTATTTACATGAATGTCTTGTGATTTCTTTTGCGTAGTTCACACATGGGACATGTGTACGTGTAGGTAATAAGAGGGACATGGGTAATGGGAACATGTGCAATGGGCAATGGGTATGTACAATGTATGTGTCACATTGGAATCATTGGATGCGTAGGTACCACAAATACAAACATATTAAAATAAGTGTGGTTACTTGCGAAGTTTTTATTTACTTTTTAATTTTCATTAGGCTTTATTTTTTGACCGTACTATAAATTATGTTTTGAGATCTAGGTATGAGAAAGTAGCTTCGCAATTTCCATGCAATGCGACCACTTTGTTGTATTTTTTTGATGAAATCCTATTTCGTGCTATTCCTGAGTTCTGATACGTGCTACTTCTAGTCGGAACATTCTCTTTGGTAAGAAAAATAGAAAGTACTAATCTCAATATACTAGTTTGTTTGACAAACTGTAGAATTCACTCGGAAAAAATGTCCCTGTAGGATCCGCAAAGTTCAAATTAGGCCCAAAATTTAATGAGGCAAATTCCTTTGTGTACTGAACATTTCTGCCAAATTTCATCAAAATAGGACAAGCCGTTGAAGATTTATGGTGAAACAAACCATCTAACACTGCAAATTAGCTTTTGTGTCCTTTGTCTGCGCCGAAAGAGGAATCCTTAAAAGGTGGATGAGATCTGAATGCCCGGCGAAAGCCGAAGTTAGTAAGATAGTCCAAAAACAAAGTTCCATTTCTCAAAGGAAATGAACAGACATCATTAAACGAGATATTTATATTTCGTGCTATTCCTGAGTTCTGATACGTGCTACTTCTAGTTGGAACATTCTCTTTGGTAAGAAAAATAGAAAGTACTAATCTCAATATTATACTTTTGTTTGACAAACTGTAGAATTCACTCGGAAAAAATGTCCCTGTAGGATCCGCTAAGTTCAAATTAGGCCCAAAATCTAATGAGGCAAATTCCTTTGTGTAGGTACTGAACATTTCTGCCAAATTTCATCAAAATAGGACAAGCCGTTGAAGATTTATGGTGAAACAAACCATCTAACACTGCAAATTAGTTCGCAATTTCCATGCAATGCAACCACTTTGTTGTATTTTTTTGATGAAATACCTACCATGTACGATTAGGTACCATAAAATTACGCATCCAATATGTTCAAAACCTAAGATTTGGGAGGGTTTTAAATTTTTTATTGGATATTGTGCAGAGTTAAAATTAAATGGAAAATTTCATTCAATTTAAATCGATCTTTTTCAAATAGTTATCAACAAGCAAAACAACAGCTGTAGAAATGAAACTGAAGCATACCGAAAGAGCACCAGGATATTTTCTGTCGCAATGCATCTTTTTCGTCAAAACTTCTTTGAGATTCAAAAGATCCTAGTGATAAAGGACAAAAAAAAAAGAGAAAAATGTAGATAATTGTTCAGAAGTCACGTCAAAAATTGGTCATTGACGTGGCTTCTGAACAATTACCAAAATGAGTAAAATGTAAGTTCTGAATAGGTATTACACTGAGTGACATTTGGCAGCCATCAGTGAGATTATGATCTGAGATAGATGAAGATGAAACCTATAGGTACCGAATTCAAGATAAGTACCTATTTAGTGGGGCTTTTCACCTGCTTGGGTATAATAAAAAAAATCTATTAGCAAAGCAACAATTTCGACCTATAAAAAACGTGAGCCCATGATACCCAAGTATTAGATCAAGATAGGTACACAACAGTTTTAATATTAATTTTAGAATTGATGAGTTTTTAAGACAGATAAAAAAAAAAAAAATCTTGTTTACAAGTCTGCAGGGTCAGATAATGAAGAACATGTGAATAAAAATGTTTGCTTGACACAAAGCACAAAGATTGAACAAAATATTTTTGGCACAGTATGACCTCCCTGGTGATCGTAGTAAAAGAAAATTATATAAATAGCTTGAAATCTGTTTTGTTGAAACCCGGCCAAATGGTTACCTAAAAATAATGCAAATTTTGTTGAATTTTCTCTCCTACTTACTTATTTCTTTAAACATGGAAATTATCAGAGCTGTATAAAACAGAGCACTACAATACAGGTAAAAGGTAATGTACTGCAATATGATGCAATGGCTTTAGGAAAAAATACCTGTGCTTGAGATTGGCTAAAACTTGGTTAACTAACATGAAACATGAAAAACTACTGCAATATGATGCAATGGCTTTAGGAAAAAATACCTGTGCTTGAGATTGGCTAAAACTTGGTTAACTAACATGAAACATGAAAAAAGAACCTACCTAAGTAAATGGGTAAAAAAAAACCTCAAATATACCAGGCTCATTTTTTTTTTATCTAGTAGGTATCTTTCCCAGGCTTCTCTGAGTACCTCTGAAAGAAATTGGAGTTTTAAACATTCTTGGAGTACTTGGAGACAAACTCTTCTTCAATGTGTAATGGTAATTATGGGTACCTAAAAATTATTGTTTTAGGCACACTTAAAAATATTATGTGCCTTTTTCTTTCTTCTCTGATCAGCTGGCTATCTCCTATCCTGTCTTCCTTCTCTCTTCGCTTTTGGGACGTAAGACCTTAAGGTGTGTCCAAGCATGGTCCGGCTGTCGATCGACGAGGTGCATCTATGTTGTCGACTGATCGATGGCCGGTCAACTATGTGTGGACACGCCTTTAGCAGTTACAGTTCCCCTCTACATTGAAGTTGAAATGAGGAACTTTTCTAACGAGATTCCTGTGTGCAGAGTCCAGTGTATAGGACTATTGCACCTACCTACCTCGGTGGTGTATAGTCAAGGCGCTCGCCTGGTAAACAGGAGGGCGTGGGTTCAATCCCAGCCGAGGTATGGAATTTTATCCTCAATATAATTTGAGAATAGTTTTAGTGTACCCATGGGTGAGATGTGGGGGTAATGTGTTTTTATCTAGTGTAAGAACTTGAGCCTCCCCCCCTAGAATAGCTTCTGGCTTAGGTATGTATTTAACTGGTCAGTGAATAAGAATGTATTACCTATTTTAGGTAAGTAAGTCAGTGAGTATAACATTCTAGTATGCAAGAGCTTTTTACCTACAATGATCTCATTTTTCTAATTTTTAATCCCTAGCATCAGTGAAATGCCATGTCTAATATACCTCCTTAAATAAGTAAGTATCTACATTTATCTACTAAAGTCACAGTAAACTTAAATAATAATAATAATAAATGCAGTTTCTTTGTGTTATTATATCACAATTTTGGTGCCGGGAATTGAACCCAGGTCTCCCACATGCAAGGCATATCTACTAAAGTCACAGTAAGTAAACTTAAATAATAATAATAAATGCAGTTTCTTTGTGTTATTATATCACAATTTTGGTGCCGGGAATTGAACCCAGGTCTCCCACATGCAAGGCAAGTGCAGTGACCACTACACCATGGGAGCTGACATCCGTATACTTAAATACTTATTTAAGGAGGTTTATACATTACTACTGAGAGGATGATACTCCCACACAATACTGAAATAAATAGCAATTTATTACAACAAGGTTGTAGCATATTAGAAATATACAATTTCTTCTGTTATGTTTTAAGTAGGTAAGTATGTACTAATATTTTGTGATGTTTCCTGAGTCTCTTCTAAACAGGAAACACTTAAAAATATACTGGAAAAAAGCTAGTTTTTTCTTCTATCACTTGTGTAATCTTAATCCAAAAAGGACAGGAATTACCTAAAAATAATGGACTGCTCGAAAGCAGTATAAATAAGCACTATTATTATTATGTATAATATATTACGCTAAATTTTAAGACTTGACTTGAACTCAAACCACCAACTTCCAGAAAAAAAACTTACCCCAATCACAGCTTGATGTAGGTAAGTCCTATGATCATCATTAGGGTTCGTCCAGTCTTTACTAGCTCCCAGAGCGAGGGCATGACACATTACCGGTAGATTATGTACAGTAGAGGCGCGGTACAGTAGTAACTCTGGACTTAGATCACTAAACTACACCATGGGAGCTGACATCCGTATACTTAAATACTTATTTAAAAGTAGGTTTATACATTACTACTGAGAGGATGATACTCCCACACAAAACTGAAATAAATGGCAATTTATTACAACAAGGTTGAAGCATGTTAGAAATACACAATTTCTTCTGTATGTTTTAAGTAGGTAAGTATGTACTAATATTTTGTGATGTTTCCTGAGTCTCTTCTAAACAGGAAACACTTGAAAATATCCTGGAAAAAAGCTAGTTTTTTCTTCTATCACTTGTGTAATCTTAATCCAAAAAGGACAGGAATTACCTAAAAATAATGGACTGCTCAAGGATGTGGTTATGTACTGGGTAAGGCTAGGCCTGAATATGTTTTTTTTCTGTTTTTATTTTATTATTTTTTTCTTTAACATAACAATCCTTTTCTTTTAACTATCCTTCTCCCTTTGACTTGGAGATGATAAAGACCTCCATTGTCACCATCAAACTTTTTTTTGGGGAACCTTAGAATTAGGATACATGATGTTGAGAAAACACTTTGTGACTTTGTGTCCAACTAATTTAAATACTTACCCTTCTTCTTAGCCCGCTGCTTATCCTTGTTCCTTTTCCTCGGCTGGACATCCCCCGACATTATGGACAAAACTATGTAAACTTCTAAACAGTGAAAGAAGCTAAGTAGACAGTTTCATTTCAAATGAGAGAAAAGTTCAAGTTACACAGCACAGTCTGAATAGATAACCAGAAAACAGGAAACTGAACTGATAAGGATAAAGGTACAATAATTGATGAAATGATAGACCGGTAAAATCTGACAGAACTACCGAGTATTGAGTGAGTAGGAGACAAAAAATAAAATTTAAGGGAAATTTTCGAAAGACGAGAGTACACTGTACAGTAGCAGAGTAGGAGTACTAGAGATAGGTACCTAATAAAAAATGTAAAAATTTCAAATCCAAAAATAAATTCGAGGCAATGACAATGTTGCCAAACCAATATTTATGCTCTTTAGCTCTTGACCTCATCTATGCCCTTTACAAAGACAACAATTTTACTATGGTCATGTTAGAGGACAAACGAAAAAAGATATGTGCAAATAGGTAGGTAATACTGTTACAACCAGGATTAGCGACAATCATAAGGCGGGATTGTGTGGTGTTATTAACTCGATCTAGAAACAGGATAAAACCGCGATAAAACACCCACCGGGTAATTCATTTGCCACAGAAAAAGATTAATAGTCCTTTAGATAAGAACGAAAATCTGTTTAACCATTGAACCTGTTTTAACCACGAACAAAAATTAAACAATATAGGTACCCCTTCTTGAGTAACGGCCCCCGAAGTAAAGGTTGTCACACTAGTGCGACCCTTACGCTGAGAGTGTCTGACAGACCTGAGTCTATCAGACGGTCTGACAGACCTGGGTTTATCAGACAGTCTGCGTGTGAGTGGCGGACTTTACATTCATCGGAAGTTGAAACTTACCCTGGATAGACCGAGTTAGACACCCAATCCTATTCGGTTAAATGGGAAAGTTATTTAAAAATACATCATCACGACATTGCTCGAATGGAGGGTAAAACCCTCGTCATTCGAGGGTCATTAAAATTTAGAGGGTTGCCAGCCTAGTTAGCTTGGTAGTTGGTAGCGCATCTGCCTTGTAAGCGCTAGGCCGCGGGTTCGATTCCCGCCCGGGGCGGATTTTTCCTGATAGGATAATGTTCGTTCTCAGAACGGATGGCTTTCTCCTATCCTGTCTTCCTTCTCTCTTCGATTTTGGGATGATAAAACATTAAGACCTTAGTAGTTACAGTTCAATAAAAAAAAATCGAGCATATTTTTGTGGTTAAATTTATGCTCTGTTCAAAGAGTCTTCTATGCTCTGACTGATAATGTGGCAACCCTGCTTTAAATTGATAAGTAGTTATAAATTTCTCCGCCTCACAAGAAGAGCGCTAGTGATGTAGGCTGTGTGCTGATCACAGTGCTGATTGCTGATCTGTTTTGTTTACATCTGATTTTTTTCTCGCTGTGGTTTGATTTTTTGTTGGTTGGTGGTGGTAGGTAAAAGTCCAAAATTTCACTTTTTGTTTCATTTTTGCCTGTTCTGCCGTCTTGTATGAGCTAGCAGCTAGTGGTTTTTGTGTCCTTTGTCTGCGCCGAAAGAGGAATCCTTAAAAGGTGGATGAGATCTGAATGCCCGGCGAAAGCCGAAGTATATAGGTAAATATGTAAGTCATAATTAGCAGATATGTTCAACACATGAAATGAACCAGTGGCGTAGCGTGGTCTAAATTTAAGTGTATAAATATGTAAGTCATAATTAGCAGATATGTTCAACACATGAAATGAACCAGTGGCGTAGCGTGGTCTAAATTCAAGTGTAGGGCGTGTTGGGCTCATGCACAGGTCTACCAAGTCCCATCACAGTACATGCCATTAATATTTATGGGCATTAGAGTGAACTTTTGAGTTGTATGGCCGCCATACATACACGCTACGCCACTGAAATGAACTGTTCTCGTAAAATGTTACGTAACCCCATTAGGCCTTCGGGAGCTCCGCAGGGCCCCTTTCTCTGAGAAAATTCTAAAGTTCACTGAGCCATTAGTTCAAGTGCACGAAGAAAGGGATGGTTCTTTTTGGAAAGATATGAAGTATAGGAACTCATTCTATTCAAATCAACTAATTTTGTGAGGAAAGTAGAAAAACATGGAAACATTAGTGGGGAAAGTAAAAAAAGTAGGTATTTACAAGAATGTCTTGTGATTTCTTTTGCGTAGTTCACACATGGGACATTGGGACATGTGTAGGTAATAAGAGGGACATGGGTAATGGGAACATGTGCAATGGGCAATGGGTATGTACTATGTATGTGTCACATTGGATGCTAGGTAGGTACCACAAAAACAACATATTAAAATAAGTGTGGTTACTTGCGAAGTTTTTATTTACTTTTTAATTTTCATTAGGTTTTTTTTTTAACCGTACTGTAAATTATGTTTTGAGATCTAGGTATGAGAAAGTAGCTTCGCAATTTCCATGCAATGCGACCACTTTGTTGTATTTTTTTGATGAAATACCTACCATGTACGATTACCATAAAATTACGCATCCAATATGTTCAAAACCTAAGATTTGGGAGGGTTTTTATTGGATATTGTGCAGAGTTAAAATTAAATGGAAAGTTTCATTCAATTTAAATGTTGCCTCGGTGGTGTAGATATACTTGTTGATGAACCCCGTAAAGACTCCCTCTTCATCCACTTCTTCTTCTTCAGGAGTCGGTTGGATATATCTCCGAATGAAACCACTGAAGATTCCTGCCTCGTCGTCTGCCTCGGTTTCTTCACTGGCATGGGCATCATCAGCTTCGTGTTCTTCATTTTCTTCTTCGTTCTCTTCATTTTCATCTTCATGCTCTTCATTTTCATCATCATGCTCTTCATTTTCCTCATGTTCTTCATCTTCACCGCTATGGTCCCCGTGTGTTTCGTCTAAATCGTGATCTTCATCTTCGTCTTCATGTTCATCTAAGAGGTTGGAATCATTCAACGAATGGAAGTGAATTTCAAGTTTTTTTTTTACAAATGGAGTCGTCCAAATAAAAGCAAATCAATTTAATGTCGTATTAAGAATGTTTGGAGTTTGGACCACATTTCAAGATTACAGTGAAACGGGTTGGATTGAGCAATGTTTGATTGGTCAATGGTAACCCAAAGTTTAAAGCTTAACCAATCATACACTTATGTATTTTATTATGTATACACAAATTTAAATCGATCTTTTTCAAATAGTTATCAACAAGCAAAACAACAGCTGTAGAAATGAAACTGAAGGACTGAAGCATACCGAAAGAGCACCAGGATATTTTCTGTCGCAATGCATCTTTTTCGTCGAAACTTCTTTGAGATTCAAAAGATCCTAGTGATAAAGGACAAAAAAAGAGAAAAATGTAGATAATTGTTCAGAAGTCACGTCAAAAATTGGTCATTGACGTGGCTTCTGAACAATTACTTACCGAAATGAGTAAAATAATGTAAGTTCTGAATAGGTATTACACTGAGTGACTTTTGGCAGCCATCAGTGAGATTATAATCTGAGATAGATGAAGATGAAACCTATAGGTACCGAATTCAAGATAAGTACCTATTTAGTGGGGCTTTTCACCTGCTTAGGAATAAAAAAAAAAAAAATCTATTAGCAAAGCAACAATTTCGACCTATAAAAACGTGAGCCCATGATATCCAAGTATTAGATCAAGATAGGTACACAACAGTTTTAATATTAATTTTAGAATTGATGAGTTTTTAAGACAGATAAAAAAAAAAAAAATAATTAGGTCACAACTTAAAAACTTGAGCTTGCTTCATTTGTTAAAAAATAGTTTACTTTAGACATGATTAAAAAGTAAACATCAAGAAAACACTGCAATTCAATGCTCTTTTTTTTTGGTGTTTTTCAGAACTACACAAATTAGAGGCTAGTAATAATCAAAAAACACATGGTCCTTGGTCTGCTGAAATAAATTCTGATGAAGTTTACATTTGAGGTGGCCATATTCCAAAAGTCAGACCAAATACCTTCAACCTTCATATGTGACTAGCTTTAACATTTATGTCATTGTGATAATTAATGTTTCAGGTTTGTTTGATTGAAATATTGACAGTTTAAAAATGGCAAGAGGTCAGCAGAAACTCCAATCTCAAGCTAAAGCTCAAGAAAAGCAAGCAAAGGCAAAGAAGCAGCAAGGACACAGTAAATTAGGTCACAACTTAAAAACTTGAGCTTGCTTCATTTGTTAAAAAAAATAGTTTACTTTAGACATGATTAAAAAGTAAACATCAAGAAAACACTGCAATTCAATGCTCTTTTTTTGGTGTTTTTCAGTACTACACAAATTAGAGGCTAGTAATAATCAAAAAAACACATAGTCCTTGGTCTGCTGAAATAAATTCTGATGAAGTTTACATTTGAGGTGGCCTTGTTCCAAAAGTCAGACCAAATACCTTCATATGTGACTAGTTTTAACATTTGTGTCATTTTGATAAATGTTTCAGGTTTGTTTGATTGAAATATTGACAGTTGAAAAATGGCAAGAGGTCAGCAGAAACTCCAATCTCAAGCTAAAGCTCAAGAAAAGCAAGCAAAGGCGAAGTTTTAACATTTGTGTCATTGTGATAATTAATGTTTCAGGTTTGTTTGAAATATTGACAGTTGAAAAATGGCAAGAGGTCAGCAGAAACTCCAATCTCAAGCTAAAGCTCAAGAAAAGCAAGCAAAGGCGAAGAAGCAGCAAGGACACAGTCTGCTTGACCAGAAAAAGGCTGCTCAGAAAGCCCTAGTTCATGCATGTGTGGTGTGCAAAGTAAGTTAACTTGGCATCGTTTTATATAGCAAATTCAGTATTTGATCCAATTTCTAATTCAGTTTTAATGGTTGTGTATAATAGAGCCATCAAAAACTTTGCAATGCTGGTTAAACATAAAAATTTATCAAAGTTACATTTGTATTTGCAGCAGTTATTTCTGGAGTAGTTACTCTTATTCTTTTGGCAGTTGAGGTACCTAATTAATTTATTTTTCCCTCTTGTTTTTTCAGGCTCAAATGCCGGATCCAAAAACCTACAAACAACATTTTGAAAACAAGCATCCCAAAAACGACCTACCTGAAGACCTGAAAGATGTGCAAGCATGACAAACCATCCAAAACATCTTACATTTTTCATCTTTCTTTCCTCTTCTATGTCTTATGTATCATTGATCCTTCCTCAATCCTTAATTTAATTTCAAGTCTCTGTGTATGTAAATATGTGTGAATGGGGCACATTTGACATCTGTTGAATTATGTATATGGGTTTTTATAGATCCAAAAACCTACAAACAACATTTTGAAAACAAGCATCCCAAAAACGACTTACCTGAAGATCTGAAAGATGTGCAAGCATGACAAACCATCAAAACATCTTACATTTTTTATCTTTCTTTCCTCTTCTATGTCTTATGTATCATTGATCCTTCCTCAATCCTTCTCTTAATTTAATTTCAAGTCTCTGTGTATGTAAATATGTGTGAATGGGGCACATTTGACATCTGTTGAATTATGTATATGGGTTTTTATTTTTTACTTTAAAACACAATTACTTCCCACCTGCATTTTTTATCATTTTTACTATTATACACCCCAGTTTTGTATTATTTTCTAAACTATGCCTATCAAGCTATCAATAAAACATACATTCAATGCTGGTTGTAGATGAAGAAAGGAATTTTATTTGAACAGATTTTCAATTTTGTCACACATACAACATCAAACTAGTCTAATAAAATTGTAACTTTGAAAATTAGAATGGTCTCAGAGATATGGAAAAAATCAAATCATGGAGGTGATTGTTTATGATAGAAAGTAAAATCAAGATGGTCAGAGCTTTACAATATCAGGGTATGAACACAGCAGTCAATCAGCCACTGGGAAGTAGGTTGTATGATAATGTGCAATTGTGCATAACCAGCTTACTATGAATCCTGCAGCTGCTATGACCACTTTGTTCATAATCTTTAGATGAGCTCCCATGGAAAACTGAAGTTTCATCAACCAAAAAACTATTTGCCAAAAAAGTTGAGCAAGCTGTAAGACATACTGTGTTAACAGATTAAAAGCCAACTTGCAATATGTGTTAACAGATTTTCAATTTTGTCACACATACAACATCAAACTATTCTAATAAAATTGTAACTTGGAAAATTAGAATGGTCTCAGAGATATGGAAAAAATCAAATCATGGAGGTGATTGCTTATGATAGAAAGTAAAATCAAGATGGTCAGAGCTTTACAATAAAAAATATTGTCATACAACCTACTTCCCAGTGGCTGATTGACACAGCAGTCAATCAGCCACTGGGAAGTAGGTTGTATGATAATGTGCATAACCAGCTTACTATGAATCCTGCAGCTGCTATGACCACTTTGTTCATAATCTTTAGATAAGCTCCCGTGGAAAACTGATCAACCAAAAAACTATTTGCCAAAAAAGTTGAGCAAGCTGTAAGACATACTGTGTTAACAGATTAAAAGCCAACTTGCAATATGTGTTGGACGAAATTTTCTTGGTCCAGCTAACTTTGACAAATTTTATTGTCAACAGTTTTAGTTCAGTGTACCTGGATAAGAATCAATATTCCCTGGTGTACACTATACATGTACAGACACGTGTGTGGGGACATTTTGAAAGTGGGTAGCACAAACTGAGTTTTATCAAACTATTCTTGATCAAGAGAGAAGAATCTCATTCAAGATTAAAAAATAAAATGGAAATCTGATAAAAATATTAAACAGAAAATCTACATGGGATGGCTTTTCAATAACGAAAGTGGGTAGCACAAACTGAGTTTTATCAAACTATTCTTGATCAAGAGGGAAGAATCTCATTCAAGATTAAAAAATAAAATGGAAATCTGATAAAAATATTAAACAGAAAATCTACATGGGATGGCTTTTCAATAACTTTGTATTTACAATTAAATTATAAATTAAATATCTACAGTTCTTTTCACGTTTACTCTAATAAAACAAATCTCTTACTTAACTTAGTATTAGTATCCATAGTCATTATCATTACCTACTAATTATATTGTTAGTAGAACAAGAAGGAAGAAATATGACAACAGACTTTAAAGTCTAGGACTACAGTTGTTTATGTTGAAATCAGTTTTGAGCTCTTAAAATATGCTAGGAGTTTGCATATGTCATAATCATAAGACATCATTCATTCATTTCAACATAAAACTGCAGACTTAGTGGTAAATTCTTTGAATTTATAGTACACTTTACAAGAGTAAACTGTCTAGTCTTTATTGCAGTAATTATGAAAACAATTACTAGTTATAAAAACAATTACTAGGCTGCGGTCACATTAGATAAGACGTAAGGCAGCCCTGTTGTGTACCTCATGTCCTGATGACTTTTTCTCACCCAGATCTCTATCCACACAGTCTTTCCACCTTTTCTTCAGTCTCCCTCGCCCTTTTCTCCCCCTCACTTCCATTCTCTCAACTCTTGTCCCTATGTAGCTCTCATCTCTACTTTGAACATGTCCATACCTCTGCACTCTCCTCTCCTGGATCTTCCTTGACACTTCCGTTACTTTTATCCTATTCCTTATAACTTCATTCCTGATCCTGTCCAACCTAGTAACTCCACTTCAACATTCTCATTTCTGCGAGTTCCAATCTCTTCTCATGTACCTTTTTCACCCGCGTCGAACCTCAGCCAGCAAATAGGAAGTTACTTGCCTAGGACTACAGTTGTTTATGTTGAAATCAGTTTTGAGCTCTTAAAATATGCTAGGAGTTTGTATACGTCATAATCATAAGACATCATCCATTCATTTCAACATAAAACTGCAGACCTAGTGGTAAATTCTTGGAATTTATAGTACACTTTACAAGCGTAAACTGTCTAGTCTTTATTGCAGTAATTATGAAAACAATTACTAGGCTGCGGTCACATTAGATATAAGACGTAAGGCAGCCCTGTTGTGTACCTCATGTCCTGATGACTTTTTCTCACCCAGGTCTCTATCCACACAATCTTTCCACCTTTTCTTCAGTCTCCCGCGCCCTTGTCTCCCCCTCACTTCCATTCTCTCAACTCTTGTCCCTATGTAGCTCTCATCTCTACTTTGAACATGTCCATACCACTGCACTTTCCTCTCCTGGATCTTCCTTGACACTTCCGTTACTTTTATCCTATTCCTTATAACTTCATTCCTGATCCTGTCCAACCTAGTAACTCCTCGCCCTTGTCTCCTCCTCACTTCCATTCTCTCAACTTTTGTCCCTATGTAGCTCTCATCTCTTCTTTGAACATGTCCATACCACTGCACTCTCCTCTCCTGGATCTTCCTTGACACTTCCGTTACTTTTATCCTATTCCTTATGACTTCATTCCTGATCCTGTCCAACCTAGTAACTCCACTTTAACATTCTCATTTCTGCGAGTTCCAATCTCTTCTCATGTACCTTTTTCACCAACGTCGAACCTCAGCCAGCAAATAGGAAGTTACTTGTGGTTCTGTGAACTGTATACCTCACTCAAACCAAAAATGGATCCCGCTTAGTGTAAGAACGCCAAATTTCAAGGATCGGCGTGCATTGATGTTTCAAGCTCATGTACCAAAGTTGATCAAAATCGGACCAGGCAATCGCAAGTTATAGCGGAACAAACGAACATCTTAACCAAATGCAAAACTGTCGAGTTAAAACATAGACCTTACTATCGTTCGGTCGAAAATTCAACAAACAGATTTACCGCAGTTCTGCAGTGTAGGAACGCCAAATTTCAGGGATCGACGTGCATTGATATTTCAAGCTCATGTACCAATGTTGATCAAAATTGGACCAGGCAATCGCAAGTTATAGGGGAACAAACGAACAACTTAACCAAATGCAAAACTGTCGAGTTAAAACATAGACCTTACTATCGTTCGGTCGAAAATTCAACAAACAGATTTACCGCAGTTCTGCCGCGATTATGGTACAATCCGCCGAAGTACTGACGCAACTCGGCCGCGAGAGTGGTATGCCCTAGCCCTGTTTACATTCCAACGCCGCGCTGATGCGTGTTTTTCATTTCACATCCCCTCCTGGTGTTATCTCTTCTGCGATTATGGTACAATCCGCCGAAGTACTGACGCAACTCGGCCGCTAGAGTGGTATGCCCTAGCCCTGTTTACATTCCAACGCCGCGCTGATGCGTGTTTTTCATTTCACATCCCCTCCTGGTGTTATCTCTTCGAGTGAACGCCGCGTCCTAAATTCCGGAAGGGACTCTCGAGTTCCGCCATATTTTATTTTTTTAATATACCTTATTTATACTGTTGGCTAAGACTAAAAAGTCCCATTATGCCAATAGTTTAAACAGGCCTCATTTACCAGCATCATACAATTTGTTTTGTTTGGGTTCCACAATTTTTTACTCTCACTTCTGACGCCAAGTGAACGCCGCGCACCGCGTCGGAATGAAAAACAGCTCTTCTGTCACAGCGCTGCATCAGCATCACACATGTTCGCGCGTGGCCGCGGAATTGTGGCAAGCGCGTTTAAACAAATCCAATGCTCCGTAAAAGGGACTCTCGAGTTCCGCCATATTTTATTTTTTTTAATATACCTTATTTATACTGTTGGCTAAGACTAAAAAGTCCCATTATGCCAACAGTTTAAACAGGCCTCATTTACTAACATCAAAACTAAATACAATTTGTTTTGTTTGGTTTCAACAATTTTTTACTCCCACTTCTGACGCCAAGTGAGCGCCGCGCACCGCGTCGGAGTGAAAAACAGCTCTTCTGTCACAGTGCTGCGTCATGCATATACATGCCCTGTCACAGCGCTGCATCAGCATCACACATGTTCGCGCGTGGCCGCGGAATTGTGGCAAGCGCGTTTAAACAAATCCAATGCTCCGTAGGAGTTCTCCTTTGTAGCCGATGGCAATACAATAATGCTGAAACAGCTGCGCCAGCAACTCGTGTTCATCAAGGAACTCTAGCTTCTCCACCCTCTGTCGTTCACTCAGCGGAATGGACGTGTACACTTCCATCATGTCCCATGCATTGGACACATCCCAGTTACTAATGATGAATCGGTTCCGCTGGGTTTCCAGATTTTTGCAAGCGGGAACTCCTGCTAGGAGACAGCCTCTCTCTCGTAGGTTCTTCATCATGACCGTGCCGAAGGTGTCTTCCATGTTGATCTGGAATGAAACATGCATGAGGGGTGTTTGGTGAAGATAGAAACACACTACCATCACGACACGTAACGTGATTGTAGTGTGGCTGTCCTGAACGACATTACCTACAATATTAAAAGGAAGTGGTTAGGCAATAAAATAAGTCACCACGGAACTTTATTTTTTATTTAACATTTTTCTCGCTTTGACTTCATAGGTCGTCGCGACAAATTTCAAGATAGCTCATTTGTGTGAGAAAATGTGACAAAAATCCCCCAAAAACCAGTTTTTTTCGGCTTTTTGGTTTTCTGGACAAAATTTGCACCACCACTTTCGTGTTCCTGGTAAAAAGACCTTTAATTTGATATATAGGTCGACCAGGTTTGGATAAGTCCTTCTATGGGGACAGACCAATAGACAACACCGAAACAAATACAATAGCCCGTCCCTTATAACTTTTTTTATTACTATCGTAAAAATAAAGGAAGGACGGGCTAAAAGGGTACAACTTTCGGAACTGTACCATATAAACACAGGATCATGTAGGATTGTTAAGCTTATTCTATTCTAGGGTTACTAGAACCTGTGCTAGACCAAAGTATGATGACAACTAAACCCATTATTTTATGTGAGATGGAAGTGCTTCACGCTCTCTAGTCTCCATAGGTAAAGAGGTACCTGTTCATAGTTCACAAAGCAAGCATGATTGAACTTCTGGGCAAACCAGGACAGCAGACTGTGAGATGCATCACAATCTACATAGACTAGGACACACTCAGCTATGAACAGAGTGGGAGCATTGAATTCTATATCACATTCTTGTAGTTTCGTTTTCACTTCATCCAGCTTACCCAGATCAGCACCTGAAAAATGAAAGGAAGGGAGTTTAGAATCTTATTTTGTTAATATTTAGTTCCTTTTTATTATTATGTATTAAGTAGACCATCTCTAACCTGATAGGTTCAGTGTGATGACCTGGGTATCACCAAAGACCTTTTTTTTTACAGCTTTAAGTGGCAGGGTTCTCCTGGAGAAGCTCTTCCACTCAACCACCTTATGGGGCTTTGTTTTATTATTCTTTCTATGGCAGTATTCAACTAGGAGTATTTTTTTCTTCGGCTTTTTGGTTTTCTGGACAAAATTTGCACCACCACTTTTGTGTTCCAGGTAAAAAGACCTTTAATTTGATATACAGATCGACCAGGTTTGGATAAGTCCTTCTATGGGGACAGACCGACAGACGACACCAAAACAAATACAATAGTCCGTCCCTTATACCTTTTTTTTATTACTATCGTAATATAAAGGAAGGACGGGCTAAAAGAGTACAACTTTCGGAACTGTACCATATAAACACAGGATCATGTAGGATTGTTAAGCTTATTCTATTCTAGGGCTACTAGAACCTGTGCTAGACCAAAGTATGATGACAACTAAACCCATTATTTTATGTGAGATGAAAGTGCTTCACACTCTCTAGTCTCCATAGGTAAATAGGTACCTGTTCATAGTTCACAAAGCAAGCATGATTGAACTTCTGGGCAAACCAGGACAGCAGACTGTGAGATGCATCACAATCTACATAGACTAGGACACACTCAGCTATGAACAGAGTGGGAGCATTGAATTCTATATCACATTCTTGTAGTTTGGTTTTCACTTCATCCAGCTTGCCCAGATCAGCACCTGAAAAATGAGAGGAAGGGAGTTTAGAATCTTATTTTGTTAATATTTAGTTCCTTTTTATTATTATTATGTATTAAGTAGACCATCTCTAACCTGATAGGTTCAGTGTGATGACCTGGGTGTCACCAAAGACCTTTTTTTTTACAGCTTTCTTTTAAGTGGCAGGGTTCTTCTGGAGAAGCTCTTCCACTCAACCACCTTATGGGGCTTTGTTTTATTATTCTTTCTATGGCAGTATTCAACTAGGAGTATTTTTTTCTTCTTTAAAAAATAGTTGGCACCTATGTAGGATTGTAGGTATGTACCTAGTTCATAAATCAGACAAAAGTGACTTTGGAGGCATAGTCTCAAAGTCATACATGATGAGAGGTACCTACCAACCAAATGATAATCATCAGAGTGCAGATCAGAGCTTGTGACTCTGATATTTCCACTGATCAGGTCTTTCAGCATTTTATTGTGATAGATTATAAAACTTTTACGTGATGTCACAATTTTGAAGTCCAAATCAATGAAACGTTTCACTTTGATATTGTTGGATTTCAATCTCCAGAATGTTGTGTCAAATCCTGATCCCAAGTTGATGATTTGACCTTTCTTTCCAGTGATCTAGAAAAAATACATCAGAAAGAGGTATGAGGAGGAATTATTTTATTTCCCACCTTTTTTTTTTTTTTTTTTAATACTGTACCAAGCTCTCGTTGGTACTTCTCCCTGAACTAAAAGATATAAATATTCAAGAGACTGGACTTTCCTATTCATTCAGAATGATGTATATGACTTAGATCTAAAACATTTTTACTGTTGAGTGTTGTACTTATACAGGGTGGTTCGTGATTTGCGAACCACGCTTATATCTCAGAAACGGCTGGGGATTAAGGAATGAAATAAACGGCATCATGTAGATGAAATTTTGATGATTATAAAATGGCTTTTTTTAAATTTGCAATTTGTTTTGCAAAACGGCCCATTTTTTGCCAATTATAGGTCACTTTTATGGGAACCCCCATTTTTTATTTAATTTTTGGAATCAGCTTAAAATTTTAATTGAAAAAATGTATTCACTCGAAAAAATTTGCTCTGCAAAAATTTGCACAAATCGCGATTTTGTGTGCGTCAGTGACCCCAGATATGATAAATAACGCAGTTGGTCCTGAGTTAGAGCGAAGAATGCCTTACTGTGTACAAACAGATGGATCTCATTTTGAACAGCTTTTATAAATTTGTTTGTTGTTGTTGATTGTTGTTGAAATTGTTAAGTGAATAATACAAAAATTAAAGAAAGAATTAAGAAATTGTTTTTCTTTCTCACATTGTACAGAATTTTTGTAGAGCAAATTTTTTCGAGTGAATACATTTTTTCAATTAAAATTTTATGCTGATTCCAAAAATTAAATAAAAAATGGGGGTTCCCATAAGAGTGACCTATATTTGGCAAAAAATGGGCCGTTTTGCAAAAAAAATTGCAAATTTAAAAAAAGCCATTTTAATCATCAAAATTTCATCTACATGATGCCGTTTATTTCATTCCTTAATTCCTAGCCGTTTCTGAGATATAAGCGTGGTTCGCAAATCACGAACCACCCTGTATTCTTATCTCTTCTTTCGATGTGTCCGTACTATTGTAGTCGGTAATTACGCAGAAGTCACGTCCGGTCCGTGGAAAAGAAAAGCTCCTTTTTGTATTTAACCTAACCCTATAATAACACTAATCACTGCTCTAATTGTGAAAACTCCTTCTTGCATTTAACCTAACCCTATAATAACACTGGTCACTGCTCGTTTGTGCCAGTTCCTTTGGTAGCAATATTCCATGGACGTGACTTCTGCACAAGTACCAAATAGAGTCTACCCCTGGTTGGAAGCCAACCAACAACTTAGCACTTACAAAGGCAGGTGTGCTACCCTCAAAATTAGGCTGATGAAAGAGCAAAGTTAAATTTGGAAGTTTTATTTTATAGTACTGAAATTGATTTCATACCATTCTTACCTTGGTACTTGTGCAGAAGTCATGTCTGTGGAATATTGCTACCAAAGGAACTGGCACAAACAAACAGTGACCAGTGTTATTATAGGGTTAGGTTAAACGCAAGAAGGAGTTTTCACAATTAGAGCAGTGATTAGTGTTATTATAGGGTTAGGAGGGTTAGGTTAAACACAAGAAGGAGTTTTCACAATTAGAGCAGTGATTAGTGTTATTATATTTTCTTTAGGTTAAATACAAAAAGGAGCTTTTCTTTTCCACGGACATGACTTCTGCATAATTACCCTTACCTTGATAAACTGGTCAACCAGAGTTGAAATGCCTTTGTATCGAGCATAATAGCCCCGATTTATTTTGCATAATTACCCTTACCTTGATAAACTGGTCAACCAGAGTTGAAATGCCTTTGTATCGAGCATAATAGCCCCGATTTATCTCTGGTGCCTTTCTGTCACAGCGACGAACAAAATACTGTAGAAACTCATCAGACCAATATCTCAACTCTACAGCACATCTTTTACATTCATTGGCATCTTCATTGGTTGCTTGAACAGCTTCTTCACTTCCATTCATGTTGAAAAGGTTAGATTTATTTCTGGTGCCTTTCTGTCACAGCGACGAACAAAATACTGTAGAAACTCATCAGACCAATATCTCAACTCTACGGCACATCTTTTACATTCATTGGCATCTTCATTGGTTGCTTGAACAGCTTCTTCACTTCCATTCATGTTGAAAAGGTTACTAGCAAATCTATGTAGGTGAAATTCCAAGGAGTAGGTTGTTAGGTCTGCAGAGATAATTGAAGAAACACATTTATTCTATGATATTTTGTTGAAATGAAAGCTGCTTACTTACTGTTTCCAAACCGGAGTTCGGATTGCCTCGTGCAGTAGGTAGAGGGTGGATACAATGGAAAACACAGGATTCAAAAGTATTTACAATAAAAAAGCAAATGGAAGACTATGAAGTGAACAGAAAGTCAAAAGAAGCGGTAGGTATTTGATCATGTGAATTTTTTTTATAGTGAACATGGCTGAACCAATTGGTTGTCATTAATGAGATTCCGCTTTGAGACTATAAAAAAAGTCACATAATCAAATACGGCTAATATGGAGAAAAAAAAACACCATCACCACCCTGCTTGGGACAGATGATGTGACGTCATCGCGTACGGGAACGTATACCGTGATGTCAGTAAATGGGATTTTTCGGTATTTTTTAAATCGATTTATCTCGGGATCTACACAGAAGTCGTAGAAGAAAAAGAAAATTTCGTAATCGCAACTAGTCTTTTGGTTTAACATGAACCTGTGGACGCGGAGATTGGTAATTTACCCCACGGAAATGTAATGAATTGCAAACGCGGGGTAAGTACTCGTAGCTTACTTGGCTATCATTGGCTGTCTAGTGATTAGTATTCACACTTAAAACGATAGAAAAATTCTTTATTGTTAAAAACAATGAGAAAGCCTCGTTAGCTAGGAGTCTCTTATATCTCTTTTGCAGATAGAGCAGAGTATCCTGGAAATATTGAGGTCCTTGGGAATGCAGTATACAGGGTGGTTCATGATTTGCGAACCACGCTTATATCTCAGAAACGGCTAGGAATTAAGGAATGAAATAAACGGCATCATGTAGATGAAATTTTGATGATTCAGCTGATGCGTGAACCTAGCCATTCGCCATTCTTTCCACCATTGAACTCGTGATGCTGATTGCATACAGGCAGAATAGTTTCCAGGCGCTCAATGCGGATTGCATACAGCCAGAATAGTTTCCAGGCGTTCAATGCGGATTGCATACAGGCAGAATAGTTCCAGGCGTTCAATGCGTAGCGTGATCGGGTTGGACTACGGACTACGTAGTACGTAAGCACGCCAGTCTTGTAAACGTCAGATCGTGGGTTCGATGCCCATCCGAGCCGAACTAAATAATATAAAAAAAGGCTTTTTCTCGGAACTTCTCGATTTCGGGATGATTTCAGATTCAGTTCCCTCTACCAAAAAAGAATCCTCAAAAGTGAAAAAAAGTAGGTAGGTATGTAATATGTATATAGTATATACCTACCTAAAATAGGCCCTGATAGTCCCATGGAATACCTATCACTTGTCTTGTAACAATGTAGAGCAGTGGACTTGTAGAGGTTAGAGCGGTATCGAATCTGGAAGTTGGTGGTTCGAGTCCAATGGAGCAGTTGCAATTGGGAAAATATTATTAATAAAAGGTCGATTCCTACGTAAAAAGTTGTGAAAAATCCAAATCTGAGGTAAAATCTCCGAAAAAGTAACTTTAAGAGGTCGAAAATTCAATTTAACC
Organism: Diaphorina citri; assembly: GCF_000475195.1. NCBI lineage: Eukaryota > Metazoa > Arthropoda > Insecta > Hemiptera > Psyllidae > Diaphorina > Diaphorina citri. The sequence continues at coordinate 109,204 of NW_007377740.1, forward strand.
AAAGAATGTTAATATGCAGACAAAATGCCTAACGAGCAAAAAGACAAGGGACAAGAGCATTTGAGTAACATAACTGAGGAGTATGAAACCCAACAATGGCGAGGAAGGAAGAGATTGAAGAGGGTAGAGAGGGAGAGAGAAAGAGGAGAGGGAGGAGGAGGAGGGAGAAGTGAGGAGAAAGGGAGAGGTAGGAAGAGGGAGAGAGAATGATGAGAGGAGAGATAGGGGGGGGGGAAGCGAAAGAAGAGAGAGAGGAAGAGAGAAAAATCTTGATAATTGATCATCAAGACATCAGTCCTGCCTACTGTCCTAGTCCTACTTCTTCTTCTTCTTCTTCTTCTTTGCCTTTTTCCACTCAAGTGGGGTCGGCATTTTTAGACAACAATTTCCAGTTGCCCCGGTTATGAACATCATCTACTGATAATCCCTTCTCACTCAGATTTCATCAACCTATTATGTATCAGGTACCCCAGTTTTGTTTAACCATTGACTTAACATGTCAAACGAAATATCACCTTACTACTTTATGCAGAATAGTTTCCAGGCGTTCAATGCGGATTGCATACAGGCAGAATAGTTTCCAGGCGTTCAATGCGTAGCGTGATCGGGTTGGACTACGTAGTACGTAAGCACGCCAGTCTTGTAAACGTCAGATCGTGGGTTCGATTCCCGCCGGAGCCGAACTAAATAATACAAAAAAAAGGCTTTTTCTCGGAACTTCTCGATTTCGGGATGATTTCAGATTCAATTCCCTCTACCAAAAAAGAATCCTCAAAAAGTGAAAAAAAGTAGGTAGGTATATACCTACCTAAATATGATAGCCCCATGGAATACCTATCACACTTGTAACAATGTAGAGCAGTAGACTTGTAGAGGTTAGAGCGGTATCGAATCTGGAAGTTGGTGGTTCGAGTCCAATGGAGCAGTCGCATTTGGGAAAATATTATTAATATAAGGTCGATTCCTACGTAAAAAGTTGTTAAAAATCCAAATCTGAAGTCAAAACTCCGAAAAAGTAACTTTAAGAGGTCGAAAATTCAATTTTTAATTGCTGTTCCAATGAAAAAGTTCAAATACCTAGTTGTGACGTCAAACTTCACGATTTACCGGTATTTTTTGAATCGATTTATCTCGGTATCTAGAAGTCGTAGAAGAAAAAAAAATAAAATTCCGTTCTTCCTTACTTTTCCTGCTCTATGACTTTGAAACATCACCCAAGTAAGCGCAACTGATCTATTCAAGTCATAAAAATTTAAGCACAGATTAGAAAAGACATTATTTTTGTATTCACACTTAAAACGATGGAAAAATTATTTATTGTTAAAAACTTAAAATGAGAAAGCCTCGTTAGCTTGGAGGGAGGCACGTCTGCCTTGTAACCGCTAAGTCGTGGGTTTGATTCCCGCCCGGGGCTAACTTCATCCTAAACCGATAAGGTTCGTTCTCGGAACGGCTAGCTTTCTCCTATTCTGTCCTCCTCTCTTTGATTTAGGAACGATGAGTTCCCTTTATCAAAACTCTTAAAAGGTAGTTTTTTTTGTGTTTTTTACTTTCCTTATCCTATAGGAAGGAAAATAATGTAATCGGGTCAAATTTTCGATGCTCAGTTTTTAGTGTCAAAACACGTTTTGAGGTCCCTAGAGCCTAAATCCAAAGTTTCAGCCATAGGTCCGTGTGTCTGTCTGTCTGTAAACAAAATATCTCGAGAACGGTAAGAGCCTAGAGACTTGAAATTTGGTATGTAGCTGTCAAATGTGACAAGGATGCGACACGAAACTTTTGGTTAATATCGGTGCAACGGTTGGCGGCATTTTACCGCTTTTTGCGGTTTTCGAACATCTACAAGTAAAGGTTTCATTCCCTCATATGCAAATGTAACATTGTGGAGACCCAAGATCGGAGGTTGTAAAGGTGGAGGATCAGGAAATGAAAACTTCACAACATATTCCCGAGGTTTCTGAATAAGTTCTGTCGGGCCTTGGTCTTCATCTGCCTTCGACATCTACAAGTAAAGGTTTCATTCCCTCATATGCAAATGTAACATTGTGGAGACCCAAGATCGGAGGTTGTAGAGGTGGAGGATCAGGAAATGAAAACTTCACAACATATTCCCGAGGTTTCTGAATAAGTTCTGTCGGGCCTTGGTCTTCATCTGCCTTCTGGAGTTTACTTTTATTCTTTTCTTGCTTCCTAGTCAACACTTCTTTCGTTTTCTTCTCAGCTTGTTTCTTAGATTGGCCATGAGCTTTCAACTCCTTGATTCTTTTCTCTTGCTTTTCAAATTCTTTCATCCTTTCCTTTGATTTTTGAGCATACATTTTCTTAAACATACTGTAGTTGCCTTTGTAGTAATACAGTTTCTGCTGATCTAAATGAATAATTTCATTACAAACATTATCCAAAAAACTTTGGTCGTGAGACACAATAAGTAAAGTCTTTTTCCATCCTTGTAGATAATTGTCAAGCCAGATAACGGCATTTAGATCCAAGTGATTCGTAGGTTCATCAAGAAGTAGAAGAGTAGGTTCTATGTACAAGGCACGGGCTAATGACACTCTCATTCTCCAACCTCCTGAAAAGTTCTTCGTTGCTCGATCTTGCATAGCACGAGAGAAACCAAGACCAGCTAATATTCTCCTCGCACGTGGTTCAGCAGAATCTGCTCCAATAGCTTTCAGCTCTTCATAAATTTCTTTCAATTGCTCTTGCTGTTCTGAACTGAAATCAGCTGCTTCCAACTTGGCACATTCTGCTAGAAGTTCTGTTCTCTTCACATCAGCCTTCAAAACTGATTCTACTGCCGTTAGATCATCAGCCACAACTTCTTGTTCACAATACAGGATATCGATATTAGGAGGTACTTTAAGATCTCTAGATGCAATGTGTCTAAGGAGAGTAGTTTTACCATGACCATTAGGTCCTACAAGACCATAGCGTCTCCCATTAGCTATCAGTAGGTTGGCATTTACAAACAAGTCATTACCTTTTGCAGATATACTGAAATTTTCTACTTTGATATCCACAGCATTTTCTAAAGCAGCTAACTGACCTCCCGTTTTTTCCATTTGGGAAATTGTGAAATTATCACCTAGTTCACTATGTCCCTGACCTCCTTTCTTCGTGATTGTCTCTACTTGTTTTTGAAATTCCATATCTTTCTTCATTTTTTTCTTCTCTTTGTGTGTCAATTTCTTATCTTTCGATGCCTTTGTATCTTCCTTAACCTGGGGAGGAGCTGCTACTTCTGGTTCTACTTCCTCCTTATTGGGGACTTCATCACTGGCAGGTACAGGAATATCATCAACTTTCGGTGTTTCTTTACTTGGAGCACTCAAAATTTCATCCAATAGATCTTTCTTCTCCTTCTTTTTGCTCTTCTTTGAAATCTTTTCTTCTTTGACTGGTTTAATTTCTTGTTTCTTGTCCTCTTCGATGTGTGTTGGAGCATCTTCTTTCTTTTCATTGAGAGAAAGGGATTCAATTTCTTTCACCAATATTTGATCTTCAGAGGTATCTTTAACTTCTGTTTGTGCTGGAGGATCTGCAGCATCACCTGCAGCGTCATATAATTCATTTTCATCCCAGTCATTTTTCTTACGTTTACCTTTCTTTCCGACTTTACCTTTGGGTTTACTCTTTTCAACTTCTGTCTCAATGGTATCATTTTTATCAGAAGGTTCAGGCTGTATAGAACTTTCATTGTCACTATCTAATTCTGGTAATGCATTTTTATTCTTTTTGTTTTTACTTTGTTTTCCCGATTGTTTCACTTGATCAATTATATTTTGAGCGGCTAAATCTATGGACTTCTTTTCTTTGACATCATCTTTCATTTCAATATCACTTTCTTCATCATCATCATTTATCATTTTTATCAGAAGGTTCAAGCTGTATAGAACTTTCATTGTCACTATCTAATTCTGGTAATGCATTTTTATTCTTTTTGTTTTTACTTGGTTTTCCCGATTGTTTCACTTGTTCAATTATATTTTGAGCGGCTAAATCTATGGACTTCTTTTCTTTGACATCATCTTTCATTTCATTATCACTTTCTTCATCATCATCATCATCTTCAACATAATTCACTTTAGCAAAGTCTTTCTTTCTTAAATTTCCTTTCCAATTAGGATGAAAACTATCATTTGCCTCCTCCTCTTCATCATCAGATTCAGCTAAAAGTTCAAAGCCTTTATTTTTTCTGGCAGCTTTTTTACTAATGGCTTTTGATTTCACTGGTTTAGAATCATTATCTTCATCAGATAAATCATCAAAAACATCTTTAGACTTCTTTGCTTTACCTTTTTTCTTCTTTTCATTTTTACTTGTCAATTTTGAAGGTGCATCATCATCCTTTTCCTGCTCTTCTTCAAAGTCTTCAATTTTATTTTTGGGTACAATATCATTATCTTCATCACTCAAGTCATCTTTAGCAACCTTTTTTGCATTTTTAGCCTTAGATTTAGGGGCTGGTTTATTACTTTCTTCATCACTAGATGGAAAATCGTCTTTGCTTTTCTTTTTTGCATTTTTAGCTTTAGACTTAGGGGCTGGTTTATCATTTTCATCATCACTAGATGGAAAATCATCCTTATTTTTCTTCTTGGCATTTTTAGCTTTTGCTTTGGGAGCAGGTTTTTCATTCTCTTCATCACTAGATGGGAAATCATCTTTGTTCTTCTTTTTAGAGTTCTTAGCTTTGGATTTAGGAGCTGGTTTATCATTTTCATCATCACTAGATGGAAAATCATCCTTATTTTTCTTCTTGGCATTCTTAGCTTTTGTTTTAGGAGCAGGTTTTTCGTTCTCTTCATCACTAGATGGGAAATCATCTTTGTTTTTCTTTTTGGCATTTTTAGCCTTGGACTTGGGAGCTGGTTTTTCACTTTCATCGTCACTTACGTCATCCTTGATTGCTTTTTTAGAAATTTTACCCTTGGATTTCGGTGCCTCTTCATCACTTGAAGGAAAATCATCTTTCTTCTTTTTTGTATTCTTAGCCTTAACTTTGGGTGCTACCTTTTCCTTTTCATCCTCACTGGATGGGAAATCATCATTTTTCTTGTTACCCTTTTTCTTTGGTCCCATAATAAGGCTACACTATCATAAATGTGTACTGAAAAATAAACAAAATTTCCAAATTAGGTAGATTATTTAAAAAATAATAATAATATATGAATAATAATCCAAGATTGTTTCTTTGAAGTTTTTTTTTTTTCTATGGCCTGAACAGGAGATAACCCTAAAGTTTTTTTTGAAAATAAGACTCACAGCCGGTGCACCTGTTGATCAACCAATCCACCAAATGACAAAATAAAAGTTTTTTTTACTAAACGCTTGATTTTGACTTTCCACCAAACTAAACGTTTAGCTCTTGAGATCCACCACCTCCTCGAGCTGGTTGATTCGATTGGTGACGCACTTTTTTTTGTGGTGACGCACTTTTTTGTTTATTTTCAAGTTTTCAACGAGTTTTATAAAAATATAAAGCTATAACATTAAGGTTGGGCTAGTAAAAGATCCAAATTTTTTGAAATGATAAAAATTGAGTTTTTTTTTATCCAGCAATCCACCAGTGTTACATCAACCGGTGGACTCTAGCCGGTGCAGTGGTTGTGGATCTTATTTTGAAAAAAAACTTTTGGATAATACTTATTTTTTACATCACAAGCATATTTGGACACTTTCTTTTTTCTTTATTGCAGAAACAAATATTACTTAGGATGGCACACTATAATAAATCTAAATAATAATAAAAAAAAAATATTACCTAGGATTTCATTTTGGTTGAAATTTTAATAATTTTCAAGAAGGTACCTCCAATATTTTGTATATCTCAGAACTTGTTTCCTTTTGTATAAATTTAAAAATTGCATCTAAATTTGTACCTATCTAAGAAACTCTTTTTATAGCTTGTGAATCTCATGATGCATTCCATCTAACTGCATTCCAGATGCCTTTTTTTGTTATCTCAAAAAATTCCTGCCGAGCAACAATTCAACTTCAAACTCCACACTCGTAAAAAAACATTAAATTTCTTGATCATTTCTTGCATGTTGATTATTTCCTAAGGGGCCATGCATTCAAATGGGCATTTAAAATACACAGTAGTGGGGCACACATGAGTGGTACAGTGATTTAAAGTAGGCTTCAAGGGTGTCTCACTTATAAGTGCGACTTAGAAAAAAATTTAGGATCACTGTCACACTCATACGGCACTCAAAGTGTTAAAGATGGCTCTGCCTATACCCTGTTTCATGAATGACATCACACACCCCTTTCAGTTGATGACAGCTGAATTGTTTCATGGAATAGCCAAAATTGACAAGTAAAAATGAAAAGAAGAAAAAGGGTAAAGCAAAGAAGTCTAAAGATGTTTTTGATGATTTATCTGATGAAGATAATGATTCTAAACCAGTGAAATCAAAAGCCATTAGTAAAAAAGCTGCCAGAAAAAATAAAGGCTTTGAACTTTTAGCTGAATCTGATGATGAAGAGGAGGAGGCAAATGATAGTTTTCATCCTAATTGGAAAGGAAATTTAAGAAAGAAAGACTTTGCTAAAGTGAATTATGTTGAAGATGATGATGAAGAAAGTGATATTGAAATGAAAGATGATGTCAAAGAAAAGAAGTCCATAGATTTAGCCGCTCAAAATATAATTGAACAAGTGAAACAATCGGGAAAACCAAGTGCTTTTGCATTACTTCAAGGTACCTTATTTTACATCCATGCATATCCAGGAACAGAAAAGTTTGGTCAGAAAATGTCCACCCTGGCCAGGATTCAAACCCAGCACCTCCAGGTTGAGAGTCAGTGCTCTTGACCACTTAGCCACAGAGACGGGCTTTCCACCCTTTGATAACCCTACTTCTCTGTTATTGTGGTATATGTAGTAGGTTTAAGGCTAGAAGGTCCTAGGTTCATTTTACTGCCACAAAAATTTGCACTGGTTAAGCATGAGTGTACTATCTTTGGTACAGTGGTATGACAGAGAAAGTACATAAAACCAATGGAATTTTTTTTTTTTGGTTTGATAGAGGGAACTGTAAACTGTAAGTTCTGAGGCCTGAAATTGAAGAGAGAAGGACAGGACAGAAGAAATCTAAGATCTAGCTGTTTCAAGAGTAGGTAACCTAATCTGTGTAAGAATAGAGTCTACCCCTGGTTGGAAGCCAACCAACAACTTAGCACTTACAAGGCAGGTGTGCTACCCTCAGGCTGATGAAAGAGCAAAGTTAAATTTTGAAGTTTTATTTTATAATACTGAAATTGATTTCACACCATTCTTACCTTGGTATTTGTGCAGAAGTCATGTCCGTTGAATATTGCTACCAAATGAACTGGCACAAATGAGCAGTGACCAGTGTTATTACCCAGTTAGCACGCAAGCTTACATCCAGGGGCTTGATTTTGACAGGATTTCTAAGTCTAACGTCTTAAACTTAAATCCAATAAGTTCTTTAGGTAAGTTCATAAACATAGAAGAGTTCAAATAAAAGTGGAAGTTTTTCTTTTATGAAATAATGAAATATGAAAAACAAATGTTATCACACTTCAAAACAAAACTTCAAACTTCAAACAAATACAAAAAACAAAATTTTAAAGTAAGAATTTTCAAATTTTAGGCTTCGCTCACACGTGTGACGACTGATCGCCACAACCTGAGGCCGTGGTTATGAACAGGGCCATCGTAGGACATCGTCGGACTTTTTGCGTGTAAAGTTGGCGGGAAATTCGAATTTTTGACTTTTATCTTTTTCTTTTATTCTTTAATGAAAAACAAATGTTATCACACTTCAAAACTTCAAACTTCGAAAAACAATTTCAAAGTAGGTATGTAAAGTAAAAAATCAAAATTTCAAAAATGCAACTTTTCCATTCAAATTTTAGGCTTCGCTCACACGAGTGACGACTCATCGCCACAACCTGATTCTTGTGGGCTGTGTTCTGTCCACTTGTCCACTTCCAGTGACCTCCTTGGAAATGTGCTGTGTTCCCAGTTTTTTTTTTGAGGTTATAAAATTTTTGAAAAATCAAAAAATGGAAAGTTAAAAAATCTGTAGTTTATAAAAAAAAAGTGATTCTTTTTTTTTTATTTTTTATATAGGTAATCACATTCATCTGTGTTTCTGAATTCCTCGAATAACCTAATCCAATCTCAAACCCATCACCCTAGATTTGTCCAAGCAGGTAAGTTCATTATTGTCACTCTGGTTTGTTACGGTTGTCATGTCATGTATTTTGTTATGATCATATTGTTTCACAACCCTAAGGCCAGGCATCACTGAGGCCAGGACACAACCCCACACAGCCCTCTCCAACATATGGCCAAGGGTTGGACGTGCTAGAACAGAAAGAAAAACCAGGCAATAAAGGTAGAGTTCACTGAGGCCAGGACACAACCCCACACAGCCCTCTCCAACATATGGCCAAGGGTTGGACGTGCTAGAACAGAAAGAAAAACCAGGCATCGGAACATGTTGCAACACCTATCAGACAACTTATGGTGCTGGTATGGTACAGTGAAATGTATCCCAACACATATTCAAATGCCTTGTTTTTCTTTCTTTCTGTAATACATGAAACACTCAGCTCTATCTTGATGTACGCTCATTGTGATTGTGTCCCGGGCTTTATTCTTCACTTAAAAAAAAAAAAAAAAAAGTTGGGGCATTCCATGAATTGGTAGGCGATCTGCAACCACAGCAAGGGGAATTGAAGAAAAATCATCGCCTTAGAATCGGTAGGTTTGATCAGCACTCTGGAGAACACTTGACTGCTGAAGAAACACCTGCCGAATATTTACAACGCCTGTTCAATCTCCCTTATGAGAAGGCAAGGAAACAGTTGGGAACATTTGGACTAGCAGGTCATGCGCACACCATCAAGATGAAAGATTTATCTGGAGGACAGAAGGCAAGGGTAGCCCTGGCTGAGTTGACACTGAATGCACCCGATGTTATTATTCTGGATGAACCTACCAATAACTTGGACATTGAATCTATAGACGCTCTTGCTGATGCTATTAATGAATACAAGGGAGGAGTTATCATTGTATCTCACGACGAGCGTCTGATCCGAGACACAGAGTGTACATTGTGGGTCATTGAAAACCAAACCATAGAGGAAATTGATGGCGACTTTGATGATTACAGGAAAGAATTGTTGGAAGCATTAGGAGAGGTGGTTAATAATCCTAGCATTGTAGCTAATATGGCAGTAGAACAATAGTACCTATTGACTCCGGATTAGTATAAAATTTTAAGACTTTCAATTTGAACACTTGGAGAAAAATAACCTGCCTCGGTAGCGTAGTGGTCAAGACGCTCGCCTGGTAAACAGGAGGGCGTGGGTTCGATCCCAGCCGAGGCATGGAATTGCAATAGTACCTATTGACTCCGGATTAGTATAAAATTTTGAGACTTTCAATTTGAACACTTGGAGAAAAATATAAGAGGAATAAAACATTAGGGAGTAGGAAACTATAAACAAATATATATATATATACCTAAGTTATCAAATTTTCTTCCTTAAAAGGAATACTCTTCCATTAGAAATATTCTATCTTTTATATTTTTTGTAATTTCTAGTTCATGTTGGAGGAAAACTGTAGGTATAAACGTTTCTTACTAGGTAGGTACTTGTAACTAAAAAGACAATGCAATGCAATAAGCGATATTTGTTAAATAGATTCATACCTACTATTGATAATAATTTATATTATTTCATCAAGACATTTCATGGAAAATTGAAGAGTCATTCTTTCTAACGTCAATAACAGGTAAGAGATAAAGTTTCATCAACCTATTATGTATCAGGTACCCCAGTTTTGTTTAACCATTGACTTAACATGTCAAACGAGTGAGATGTGAGATTTTTTTTGACATTTCATGGAAAATTGAAGAGTCATTCTTTCTAACGTCAATAACAGGTAAGAGATAAATGGATTGAAAATCTCTTGAGTAGATGAGTCATCTATTTTTTCTATTTATCAGTGACATATATAACTGTTATCATTCCCCTGTGGTGATTCCTCCATCACCCTACACTGGTTCTTGCTGGTAGAATGTATTTATTACTGTACTCTGGACCCAGTTAGCCAGTAGAATTGCATCATTTAACAGAAAGTAACACAAGTAAATAATCAAACAGTGAAATCATCATTTGCTCAATTAACTAATCTAGCTCATTTTGAATCTCCAAATCCATTAATCCACCCAGTTCTTCTGCGGAACAAAATAAACTGCCACCAATACTTAGGATTTGATTAGGTAAGTCAGATTTTTGTATCATAAGTAAAGCAACATTACCCTTTCTCAGTCAAGCAGACCAACCTTTTCATCGTGGAATCAATTTGTCCATCTCTTAGTATTCTTGAAAGCTAAGGTCTACAATCTCATGGTAAAGTTTTTGCTAACCTTTGATGTACCTACTTGGAGATCATGTGCAAATAATGGTCAAGCATTATCTGAGGTTAATGAGGTAGAGTTACCATTATTTTTAAGTTTTGAAGTTTCATTACTTATTTGTCTAGTATATTTAAACCTGCAACTATCTGAGGTTAATGAGGTAGAGTTACCATTATTTTTAAGTTTTGAAGTTTCATTACTTATTTGTCTAGTATATTTAAACCTGCAACTCTCCAATAATTCAAAAACCTCTCTAGACTCTAGGTATTATGGGTCAATTTTATCTTGTTATTTTGTACGTTTAAGAAATATAAACCAACAACAATACCCTTGTTTTTTGTACTATTGATGAAATTTATAAAATAAACACAAAAAAATGTATAATGTTATAATAAATTATTATGTTTTTATTTTCAAAATATATCGGAAGTACATCTTACTACGTACTCTAGTTAGGTTGAAACCAAAAATGAATTGAGGCGATTTGGTGACTTGTTTTATTTCTTCCAGGATTTTTTTCTACTGTAAAGGCACACACTTAAGTCTGTCTGTCGGTTTCACTCGACTAGACCCTCAGTTTAAAGCTTAAAGCTTGAGTCGATGACTAAAAAACATACAGAAAATTGGTCAATTTTATCTTGTTATTTTGTACGTTTAAGAAATATAAACCAGCAACAATACCCTTGTTTTTTGTACTATTGGTGAAATTTATAAAATAAACACAAAAAAAATGTATAATGTTATAATAAATTATTATGTTTTTATTTTCAAAATATATCGGAAGTACATCTTACTACGTAGGTATAGGTACTCTAGTTAGGTTGAAACCAAAAATGAATTGAATTGAGGCGATTTGGTGACTTGTTTTACTTCTTCCAGGATTTTTTTCTACTGTAAAGGCACACACTTAAGTCTGTCTGTCGGTTTCACTCAACTAGATCCTCAATTTAAAGCTTAAAGCTTGAGTCGATGACTAAAAAGCACACATAAAAGGTCGATTTCCCTATTTCAAAGAAACCTCTTACAAAATAAAAAGCCGAGCGTTTTTTTTTTTTTTTTTTTAAGTTTTATTTTAATGCACCCTTTTCAAAGGTATTTCAAAGGCACCAAACTTGAACCAAGATACTTCAAGATTTCCAAGGGAATGTGTAAAGTGGACTTTGGACCTATATTATTGTACTTGGATCAACTATGAAGCATGGACTGAAATCATCCTGACCTGGTTGTTGCATCATGTTTCTGTTCCCAGGAGCTCCTCACAAGGATGGACGGGAATGGTGATGGCAAGATTGATGAGGACACATTGATAACCATGCGATGTTTGTTCCATAGTAGTGTCAACGTCAACGAAATCTCTTGCCTCATTGGACCAGGAGGTTGTATCGTGCGAAGACTAAGGAAAGAGAGTGGCGCTAAGATCAGTATTACTGATGGCGCCTGTCCCGATAGAATCGTAACAGTGAGCGGTTCAGTGGACAATGTATGTACTGCGTATAACTTCATGTGTCGCTCCCTGGAAGACTATCATATCAATCGAAACCGCATGGAGAATTGTAGTCCTCAACCTCTTCAGTTGAAACTGGTTATCCCGGCCACACACTGTGGGTCACATCAGTGGACAATGTATGTACTGCGTATAACTTCATGTGTCGCTCCCTGGAAGATTATCATATCAATCGAAACCGCATGGAGAATTGTAGTCCTCAACCTCTTCAGTTGAAACTGGTTATCCCGGCCACACACTGTGGGTCACTTATAGGTAAAGGTGGATGTAAGATCAAAGATATTCGAGACTTGAGTGGCGCTAATGTACAGGTAGCATCTGATATGTTGCCAATGTCCACAGAGCGGATAGTAACTGTTCATGGTAATCCAGACACCATCAGCCAGGCGATCTATCAGATCTGTCTTGTACTCATTGAATGTACCCTGCAAGTTGTCAAGGGCGCTGTCATACCCTATGAACCGAAAACGATGAACGCAGGTCCTGTCATTCTATCAGGCGGTCAGGCATACACATTACATGGAGAGTATGCTGTGCCTGTCCAGGAAGTAGCGGGTAAGAAGCAGCCACATCCACTAGCTGGTCTCGCTGTGTTGGGGATCGAAGGGATAGGGAGTACGAGTCTGACACCAGCAGCATTAGCAGCACTGTCAGGCAGTCGTGTCAAGTCTGGAGGCAAGGACACTGGAGATGATTTCGTAGAGACTGAGATAGTACTGACGGATGATATCGCTGGGTGTGTGATTGGCAAGGCAGGCTCTCGACTACTAGAGATCAGACAGATCAGTGGTGCTCAGATTAACATACACACGGGTACGGAGAGTCATAAGAAAATGTTTCACATACAGGGTTGTCAAGAGGCAGTGTCACTCGCTCAGTACCTCATCAACATGTGTATAGAATTACAGAAGAACAACACCACCAACACATCGGATAACCCAGAGCCAGCAGATCTGGATGCTGCCATCTCTGCATTCATGACAGCCAGTGTGAACAGTTCTCTTATAGAAAAGCCAACACCTCATCCTGGATCCATGGTAACACTCGGTGGTCTAAGTGAACTACTAGCGAACATAGCAGCGAGTAATGTCAAGTCTACAGTACAAACTACAGGGGCTTATAGAAGGGATGTGGAGTGAAGTACAGAATATTATGTAACATTGATCTCATTCAATATGGTGTGAATCACGCGACTCAAACATAATCACAATCTTTTGTGGATGTTGTGACTTGTGTTATTTGATAAAACGGTAAAGGTTGGATACTCGGCGAGAATTACACATGTTGCTACTGTTATACAGTATACTGCATTCCCAAGGACCTCAATATTTCCAGGATACTCTGCTCTATCTGCAAAAGAGATATAAGAGACTCCTAGCTAACGAGGCTATTTGATAAAACGGTAAAGGTTGGATACTCGGCGAGAATTACACATGTTGCTACTGTTATACAATACAGGGTGGTTCGTGATTTGCGAACCACGCTTATATCTCAGAAACGGCTGGGAATTAAGGAATGAAATAAACGGCATCACATTTGATAAAACGGTAAAACATTAAGTCTAGCATACGTAAAATATTTGTAACATACGTTATACCGTCGAAACCAATGTGCTCTCACCTTCATGAGGACTATTGGAGGAGTTATTCACGCATCAGCTTTCTCTTTTATCAGCAAAAACCAAAACCCCGAAGGTTTGAAAAAGTCCGACCTACGCAGAAAAAAACTCGAAAGGAAAATAATAATAATAATAAGTGAGATTTTTTCTTGATATTTCATGGAAAAGTGAAGAGTTATTTCAAACGGCAAGGTGGCTTGACACTCCAACCCAGAGGATTTTGCTCGATTAATACTTAAGTGCTCCAGGAAACACTCAAGTCAAGCACCGTTGTCTCTGAATGGGTAACAGTCTGACGGATTTGGCACGGACGTATCACATATGCATAAGAACCAGGTCAGATCTCGCTCGGAATCAATCAAACTAGGATAAATACCAATCAAACTACTCGTAGATATATACCTACTAAATAACTAGACATATCGCACCTTAGGTAAAAAAAAATATCTGGTGTGAACATCACACGACTTTCCTTATCCTATTGAATGATGCTTATTTGAGTGTTCTTTTAACTTTTACAATATCTCTAACCGTTTTGTCGCTATAGCCGGTATACCGCCAAAAAACGGTCGAAATCTGTCCAAAAGCGGTCAAAATACTGCCAAGCGCAGCAACCATCTCAGCCAAGTTTTGTGATGCATCCTTGTCACATTTGTGAACTACATACCAAATTTCAAGTCTCTAGCTTATACCGTTCCCGAGATATTGTTAAATTAGTCTAAATCCCAAATCATTGAGCTATTTAAGAAACCATCCATCTAATTTCAAAATAATTGCAAACATTTTCAGATTTTGAAATTATTGTTCTACTACTTCATTGATCAGCAGTAATGTCCTACAATCAACAAGCAGGCTACCCTCCTCCTTACTCAGGTAAATATTGTCTGTGTTTCAAATATCTACAATCATTCATACGATTTTTGATGCCAAATATGCTCGATATTTTTTCTTTTTCGTCTGCAAATGCTTATTTAAGTAGGTGCTTTCTTTTCTGTCAAGTGCATCAAGATTAGCAATGTGACTCTTGATTGGTTCGACTCCCAGCCAGATTGTTGTTTTCTGTCGAAAATTTCCCTTCTGGTACTAACCATATGTCTGTAAAGTTGTAGGTTGGTACCCAAAGTACCCTCCTAACTACCTAGTCCCTAGGTTCTTGAAAACGTTTCCTAACTTGTGCTTTTATTTTACCCATTAAATTTAAAAAAAAAAAAGAAAAAAAAACGTATGTAATAAAAACATGTGAGCCTGCAGATTAACATCGCTTATGTGTTGTGTTGTTGTGCATCACATGGAATTAACATAACGTGTTCAGCATTACAAGGTCAATAGAAATAGTTGTAACAATTAACTCTACTACTTATACATAGTTGTATGTAGGTATTTGCACATTCAGTAGGACAGTAGTGACAGGACGCAGAGCAAGAGGCAGACCAAAGAAGAAATGGGAGAATTGCGTGAATAAAGATCTGAGTGAGAAGGGATTATCAGTAGATGATGTTCATAACCGGGGCAACTGGAAATAATTGTTGTCTAAAAATGCCGACCCCACTTGAGTGGGAAAAGGCAAAGAAGAAGAAGAAGTAGGACAGTAGGCAGGACTGATGTCTTGATGATCAATTATCAAGATTTTTCCCTTTTCCTCTCTCCTCTTTCTCTCTTTTCGTTTCTCTCTCCCTCCCCCTATCTCTCCTCTCATCTCATCATTCTCTCTCCCTCTTCCTACCTCTCCCTTTCTCCTTACTTCTCCCTCCCTCTCCTCTTTCTCTCTCCCTCTCTACCCTCTTCAATCTCTTCCTTCCTCGCTATTGTTGGGTTTCATACTCCTCAGTTAGGTATGTTACTCAAATGCTCTTGTCCCTTGTCTTTTTGCTTAGTAGGCATTTTGTCTGCATATTAACATTCTTTGCTTACATGAGTAGTAATTTCCTTTCGGAACTTCCCCTCTAGTGAAGCTCGTTTCCCCCCCTGTTTCCTATAGTTTAGTACATAACAGACGCTATTGGCGCGTTCCCACTTGTCGTGCGGAAAAAATCGTGTCGTGTGTAGTGGGAATACTCTTATTTAAATTAAATTGCCTTCACCTGCAACTTTGGCAAACAGTTCTATGGGTTAAAAGAGTTTTTAATGGGCTTTTTGGTTTGAAAACCGAATATGCCTTCATATCATACATGCCGGACATGGTTGGTGATTAAATGGGTGACAATCTGGCTGGGTGAGGTTAATGGGTGACCACCTAGGCTAGCTGATAATGTGAGAAGGGTAGATTATTGCTGAATGGAAAGTCAAACTCCCTAGCAGTTATGTAGCTTACCGTTCATTTATTTTTTTCATTGAATGAGAACATTAAGAACAGACTTGAATCAGATCTCAATAAACCAGTTTTATCTGGGTTATGTCCTTTTAGAGAGTTAATCAACAAACAGATAACCTAGTAACCTATGAAGTTGTATTTCCCTTAAATAGATTTTTTTTCTATTTTTAATTTAACCTTTTTCTGCTCAAAAAATGACAGTGTCCCTTTAAAAAAAATCAAAATTTAATTAACTAATGAAATAACAAATAAAGTCCACCTCTAACCTCCTTGCATAGTGCCTTGCAAGTCTCTCAGGTCTATTTTTAATTTAACCTTTTTCTGCTCAAAAAATGACAGTGTCCCTTTAAAAAAAAATCAAAATTTAATTAACTAATGAAATAACAAATAAAGTCCACCTCTAACCTCCTTGCATAGTGCCTTGCAAGTCTCTCAGGTGTGAGGTCCAAGCTAGCCCTTCCCGGAAACTTATTTTTGTCATGTGTTCTACTTAAATGTCTGAGCATCAACCTATGCTCATTACACAGCTCACAAACTCATAAGACAGATAATTTGGCTCGGAGCCAGAAACATTGAAATACTTCCACTGTGAGCTGTGCAGTGCATGTTTTCTTCTCTTGTTCCATTCTTTTCTTTTTGTCAGAAAAAAAGATTTTTTCCTTCCCCCCCCTTCTTTTCTGAATTACAAGGAGACCTCTTTGAGTTCATTCTGTGAGTGTTTTATTTATTTTTATTTTTTACCGTGACTTAAGAACTTGCTTGCTGATTATATTTCTTTTTTGATGGCACTCAATTGATTGTGTAATGAATCAAATCATTAGACTAGTCATTTATTTTTATTACTATTCCCTACTCCCTGTTTAATGACACTCTTGCTTTCCTATAGTTAAGTGTTTTGATAACAATATGTTAATACCAAAAGAGTACTGTTTTGTTTACAACTCCCTTTTCTTCTTCCTAGCCCTTTCCTATTTAAATAACTCTCTTTACATTTCATAAATAAATTCTATTCATTATGTAGGATTGTACGAGTAGGTAGGTACTTACAGATAGTTCAACAGCAATTTTTACTTAAAAACAAAAATACTATCTAATCGAATACCTACCTTTTTTACTGTTCAATTACTAACTAAACTTTTTATTTCGTTGCTCAATTTTTAATTATTCTTAAATTCCAACACCAGGGCGAATCTTTTGTGACGAGGTTTTATACTATTCCAAGTACTCAATCTTTTGTTTACTTTCCATATCTAGTGCCGATTTAAGTACTCGTCAATCTCATCGTTTAACTTCGTTTTTTGCTTTGAGTGAAATTGTGGTGTAATAACAGTCTGAGTTCAGTTTTTTTTTACTATTTCGGTGGCTCTTTTAACTTGATTTACATTGACAAATTTCGTGGCTCATCTATGTAGATATCATTTTTGTGTAGGCATCTGAATAAAGTCTACCGTTTGTGACGTGAGCATCTAATATAAAAATTCTCATTGTGAAGTTCTCCTGTGTTTGTGAATTTCCACTTTATAAAACTCAGCTGTGAAGATCTAGTTATGACTCAGCTGTAAAGTTCCAGTTATAATTCAGCTGTAAATTTTTAGTTATAACTCATCTGGAAAGTTACCACCTGCGAACAAGGAGAGCTGACCCTAACAGTGGACACTGATGTAGGATTAAAGCAAGGGAGATATATAACTCATCTGGAAAGTTCCTGTGTAAAACTTCCGTCTCCTGACCATGTATCTGATCTTAATGTTACCTCTGGTTTTGTTCCTGTGGTTTCTTCTCATGGTGGACAATCCACTGAGGCGTTGTTTCCGAGGTCGAGACTCACGACAAAACGAAGAATTCGTCTATCTGATGATTTGATCGAAGAAAAATTGAACAAACAAAAAACAATTAAGATTTGATCGATGGAAAATTGAACAAACAAAGAAACAAACAAGATTTGATCGATAGAAAATTAATACTTCAAACAAAAAACAGATAAAACGAGCGAAAAAATCGTATATTTTAATAAACAAACTATCAATTTCACTTTGATAAATATCCATAATAATATAAAAAAAAACTATATTTAATAATCATATATTTTAATAATAAGCAAACAATAAGACTAGTTTCGCCTGCGAGGGTATCTTCAGCAATAAACATACAGTACGGTGAACACTTAAAGCATACAGGCATAAGGTTTATTAAACATTCAGGCATAAGGTTTATTAAACATTCAGGCATAAGGTTTATTAAACATTCAGGCATAAGGTTTATAAAACATACAGGCATAAGGTGTATAAAGCATACAGGCATAAGGTTTAAAATTATGGAGTACCAAGGAAGCAAAGACTTCTTCATGCCCAACAAGAGGGAAGATTCCTACTCCACTCTATCCTGGAGGAAAGCCATCAAGTCAACTCTGTGGAAGAACGGTCGCATTAAACACGCATGGAGCAAATGTTCTGCCAAGTTACACACGTTCTGGTTCTCACACAGTAAATCCTATAGGAAGAAACATTATACCTATCTGATATCCGACGAGGAGAAAAGGTATCTTGATTGGTATTAAATTATCTTAAATTTTAAATTTCGAGCTTTGGCTTTATTTCGGAAAGGGCTTATCCCTTTATTATTTAACTCTTTTTATTTGGAATATTAACAAAAGTATAGGTACAGTAAATATATACAGAACAAGATTAACAAAAGAGAAGAAAAAAAAAAACAATATTACACAATAATAAATTAATAACAAAAAGAAAGATATGAAATAAATTATAAATAAACTATCTACAAAATATTCCAACTAAGGGGCGGGATTTAGGAGCTTTTTTTTTATTTAATAGAATATGGGTATGCGTACCTTGTTAATACTGTTGGAATGAGACTGAAAAATCCCCTTGAAATTTTGAAAAAAATTTCGTCATATGTCATAACTTTCCAAGGGTTTGTTCGATTCTGATGAAATTTCGTAAACGTTTACTTATTTTGAGCCCCTATTTTGAGTCAGTCCTATAGTTCACTGTTGAGCCCCTATTTTGAGTCAGTCCTATAGTTCACTGAACCAGAAATGAGTAAGAATACAATATACTTACCTTGTTTATCCCGCCTGAACAAGATTGAAAAGTCCTTTTTTTCCAAGTAGGAGATGCTTAATAGCTGAGCAAACAAAGTAAGTTTAAATTCTTGGATTAAGCAATCTGATTCCTTAATCCAAAAGTTTAGCTTAAACCGATTCTGAACTTAGATTGTGGTTTCCGCCATTCATGAAACTCTTTCTACTACTTTACTTACATAGGTTACTTTAATTTATGGATACTTACGAATTGGTTTTCATCCCGACTCGGAGTTTCGTCTATCTTATGGACTTTTTCAAGGGAAGGATGTTGTAGACCGTCCGTTCACACTTGTTCGGGCAAAAAATCCTTGTCGTGTGAACACTCTCATTTAAATTACATTGCAAGGACATGTTGTGTCGTTCGGAAAAAAATCGTGTCGTGTGTATCGGATGAAACTCACGACAAATATGAACAAGCCCTAAGCCGTCCGTGGCTTGGGGTGAAGCTGTCGCGAGCTTGAAGATTTTGGTAATACCAATCCCGTCTTATGACTTGGTGTAAAACCCTCGCAACTTGAGGAATAATACCTAATTGTCGTGACTTGATACATCCACGATCTGAGTTTTTTTTTTTTTTTTTTAAGGAGTGTTTCACCGCCGTTTTTATTTCGTAGAAAAATTTTTTACGATGTCGCTAGCTTTACAGACAAATCTACAATATATACTAGTGGTTAACCCGTCCTTATTAAATTAAGGATGCTCATTTTTTGAACGATGTCGATTTAGTGAATCGATGTCGCCGACATATCGGGATAAAATGAGGTTTTCATTGGTCAAAATCGAGGTTTTTTGATTTCATATTTTCATCTAGAAAATGATTGAATAACTTGGGAAGACATAAATTTTGGACCATTTCGGCTGCGGCTGAGAGATAATGACTCCTTACGTCATTTTTTTTTCCCTTCTGGTATTATACAGGGTGTTAGAAAAAAAAACTTGTCCCCTCATAGTGTCGAAAATTGAGATCCCGTCAAAATAGGTTCCCCTTAAAAATGAAGAAATACGTTTTTCCGAATTTCAAACGGTTCTCGAGTTTTCAGGGGTGAGATAGACGAAACTCCGAGTCGGGATGAAAACCAACTCGTAAGAATCCATAAATTAAAATAACCTAAGTAAAATAGTATTTACAAAGGATGTCAAAATTAAATAAATTCATTAATAGTGACTCTCTTTCCACTTTGCAGGTGGCTGGATGAATATACCGCAAGGGCGCCCCGCCAACTGCCCTCCTGGATTGGAATATCTTACGACTGTTGATCAGCTCATGGTCAAACAGAAAGTTGAACTCCTCGAAGGTAAGTAAAGGCAGAAACACACTGCTATCATGTCACGTGAGCTCACGTGATGTGAGGGCAGTGTTAGAGGAGGAGAACTATCGATAGTCGGCGCCATCGATAGTTTTCAAAAAAACTATCGATAGTTTTCGATAGTTTTTTTTATTACATATTTTCCTTGTTTCTAAAGGTCTTATCCCTCAATAAATTATTTTACAATGACGCTAGCTTTACAGACAAATCTACAATATATACTAGTGGTTAACCCGTCCTTATTTAATTTAAGGATGCTCATTTTTTGAACGATGTCGATTTAATTAATCGATGTCGCCGACATATCGGGATAAAATGAAGTTTTCACTGGTCTAAATCGAGGTTTTTTGATTTCATCTGGAAAATGATTGAATAACTTGTAACTTGTAAGACTTAAATTTTGGACCATTTCGGCTGCGGCTGAGTCAGAGATAATTTTTTATGTCATTTTTTTTTTTCCTTCTGGTATTATACAGGGTGTTGGAAAAAAAACCTTGTCTCCTCATAGTGTCAAAACTTGAGATCCCGTCAAAATAGGTTCCCCTTAAAAATGAAGAAATACGTTTTTCCGAATTTCAAACGGTTCACGAGTTTTCAGGGGTGGCAAGTTTTTATTTAAACACCCTGTTTGGATGATAATGTTGGAGTTTTTTACCCTGATAAGTTACCAAACGCACCTATATTGTCTCTAGCAGAGGCAAACGTTCTGAACAAAAACCTACATGACTGAAAATAAAGAAAAGAAGAAAATCTCTGTTTTATTTTATGAAATTACCGTCTTTCTCTATTTGGAACTAGTCAGCTCCCATGGCGTAGTGGTCACTGCACTCGCCTTGCATGCGGGAGACCCGGGTTCGATTCCCGGCGGGGCCAAGAAATTTGTATCATGCAAATGATTGATCCCGTGACTGGCTGTTGCGGGGCCCACTCAGCCTCGTGAGGAAAATGAGTAGCTATGACATGTAAATGCGCATAGCGACCGGTGCCAGCATGGTAGGTAAACATTGGTTGTTAGGATTATTGAGATACTTATTGGGAAAAATCCTACAATGCTGCAGTGAGCACCAAAGTTGTGACATAACACAAAGAAATTGCATTTACAAATCCTCTGTATGGTAAACAATGTAATCAAGTAAACATGTCTGCTAAATTTTATTTAAAGCGGGCAAACTGATCAAAAGTTACGGTGAAACAAGGAGTTTCATTATAAATGCAAGAGGTTTGATAGAGGGAACTGTAACTGATAAGGTCTTATCGTCCCGAAATCGACGAAGAAGGAAGACAGGATAGGAGAAAGTCGGCCATTCCGAGAGCGAACATTATTGCTGTGATATCCACAAAAACTGTGAAGAAGCTCTCAGCTTCACCACAAATAAATCATGATCTAGATTTTAGATTTAGATTATCTAAACTCTCTAGGTACTTTCTTTCCTACATATCCATCGTCTGTTCTTTCCATAAGTCCAAATCACCTCAATCTGCTCTCCTGGATTTTCTGTCCCACTTTTAAAGCTTCTCTTATACTGAATGAATTGCCATAGACCTAGATCTCCTCCTCAGTCGAAACAAACTTGAGCCATTTTGTTAAAGTTTTAGACGAGGAGGATTCAGCTCAAGGTTTATTGAGCTCGTGAAAGAATTGTTGGATGAAATAAAATAAATAATAATACGAATCCTGTTTGGTTTCAGCGCTGATCGGGTGGGAAACGAACAACAAGTTCACCGTGAAGAACGCCCAGGGGCAGAAAGTGTTCCTGGCGGTCGAAATCAACGACTGTTGTACGCGGAACTGCTGTGGACCATTGAGACCGTTTGAGATGAAAGTGCTGGATAACTACAAGAATGAAGTGATTCACTTCGAGCGACCCTTGGCCTGCGATTCCTGCTGGTTCCCGTGCTGTCTGCAGGTAAATTATGATTGGAAATTTTCTGCATTTAATTTTCGAGATTTTATCTTTATACTGTAGTAATAGAAAGTAAAAAAAAGTCCCTTACTAAATAAATAGCAAAGGTTGAGTGCGAAGGGCATCCACTCGAAAAATTTGTAGGCAAAATCAAAGGTCAACCCAAAGCAATCACCCTAGTTAGGGCTGATTGAGAGGCTGGCGAAAAGTGCCGACCCCGTTTGTACACGGGAAAAGGCGGAAAAAAAAGAAGACTGGTTAAAAAATGCAATGCTAGAATTCTTCTTGGTGATGTAGTGGTCAATACGCTCGCCTGGTAGTCAGGAGGGCGTGGGTTCAATCCCAGCCGAGGTATGGAATTTTGACCCACTAGTCGCTACTCGATTAAAGTAGTCAGTTGTCATCACGAGGCTGAGTGTCCCCGAACCCGGGACCTCCGACGTGCAAGCCTAGTGTGATGTTGCCATTAATAGAGGTACCTTACTCTTATAGTAAAACAAGTTTATCCAGCCTAGTTAGCTTGGTTGGTAGTGCATCTGTTTTGTAAGCGCTAGGCCGCGGGTTCGATTCCCGCTCGGGGCGGATTTTATCCTGAAGGGATAATGTTCATTCCCGGAACGGCTGGTTTTCTCCTATCCTGTCTTCCTTCTCTCTTCGATTTCGGGACGATAAGACCTTAGCAGTTACAGTTCCCTCGCAAACAAATCTCCTAAAAATTAATAATGATAAAAAAAAAAATCTCTCCTCCTCAGTCCCTCAATGTGTTCTCTCCGCCCGGTGCTCTCATCGGGAGCATAGAACAAGAATGGAGTCTCCTCACACCCATCTTCGTCATTAAGAACGGCGCAGGGGACATTGTTCTCCGAATAGAGGGGCCCATCTGTCGATATTCCATGTGCGGGGGCGATGTAGATTTCAAGATCCTCTCCCGCGATGGCCAAACCGAAGTGGGGCGTATTTCCAAACAATGGTCCGGCCTGCTACGTGAAGCCTTCACTGATGCAGACTACTTTGGGATTTCCTTCCCCGGGGATTTGGATGTTCGGATGAAGGCGGTGATGCTGGGTGCTTGTTTCCTTATAGACGCGATGTTCTATGAGAAGGCTGGGAATAGAGAGTCGGATGGGATTGGGATGTTGTAAACCGTCCGTTCACACTTGTTCGGGGAAAAAATCCTTGTCGTGTGAACACTCTCATTTAAATTACATTGCAAGGACATGTTGTGTCGTTCGGAAAAAATCTTGTCGTGTGAACACTCTCATTTAAATTACACTGCAAGGACATATTGTGTCGTTCGGAAAAAATCGTGTCGTGTGTATCGGATGAAACTCACGACAAGTATGAACAAGCCCTAAGCCGTCCGTGGCTTGTGGTGAAGCTGTCGCGAGCTTGAAGATTTTGGTAATACCTACCAATCCCGTTTTATGACTTGGTGTAAAACCCTTGCAACTTGAGGAATAATACCTAATTGTCGTGACTTGATACATCCACGATCTGTGCCCTAAATCACCAAAGTATGGAAAAGTACAATTCCATATTTTGATATGATTCGTCCAAATTCAAAATTCTGCTTTTCCATTGGCTATTACACTTGTAAGATACTTTTCCATACTTTGGTGATTTAGGGCACTGAGGTTAAACTCTCATGGCGGGTAATACCCTTTTAGTTTGGAAATATTATTGTCACTTTTTTGTTCAAGGGATGGTTTTGTATTAAAGTACAAATCGTAGCAACTTGCTACAATCACATGTAATGCACAACACCATTAATTAGTTCAGGAATATTAATAAGCCCCCGAGTTTGCGGAAAGGTTTGCAGCAATACTGCCGTCCAAAACGAGAAAGAAAATTGTTTCTCCTTTTTGTCAAATTTAAAAGATTTGTTATTATTATTACTTATTACTAGTAGATTTGTGAAGATGATTGCATGAAAGCCCATTTAGAGCTTCTTTTGCTGCTTCAGACCAAAGAAATGTTATTATATTTTTTCTACGCCAAATTATTTCTTTCCACAGTCCGCTTATTTGACTTAAATATTACCACCTAATTTCGCAATTATTTTACCTTCGTATTTATGATATTATTCCGTACAAGTTTGGAAATATTATTGTCACCTTTTTGTTCAAGGGATGGTTTTGTATTAAAGTACAAATCGTAGCAACGTGCTACAATCACATGTAATGCACAACACCATTGATTAGTTCAGGAATATTAATAAGCCCCCGAGTTTGCGGAAAGGTTTGCAGCAATACTGCCGTCCAAAACGAGAAAGGAAATTGTTTCTCCTTTTTGTCAAATTTAAAAGATTTGTTATTATTATTACTTATTAGCTTATTACTAATAGATTTGTGAAGATAATTGCATGAAAGCCCATTTAGAGCTTCTTTTGCTGCTTCAGACCAAAGAAATGTCATTATATTTTTTCTACGCCAAATTATTTCTTTCCAAAGTCCGCTTATTTGACTTAAATATTACCACCTATTTCGCAATTATTTTACCTTCGTATTTATGTACACTTTTATATTTTGTTTTATAATTAGCTCGTCTCTAATATTATTAATTATTTACGTCATTTATTTCATTATTAATTTATATTGTACCGCAAGTTACTTATATTCTAATCAGCACAGTGTTTTTCTGTGATCATTTAAATTAAGCTCTATGTATAGGTAATACCTAAATTAATTTACTATTATTGTATATTTTTAAAAGTGAAAATTACAAAGTCAAATTTATTTAAATATAGTTAAATTATTTACCTACTGTTATATATTTTTCTTGTTAAATCAGAAAAATTATTTGTTTTCTACCCACAAAGTTTATTTTTTCTCGTATTTTAGTTTTATTGTTAACTCTTCTTAACCACAAAAAAATTCAACAAATCGGTAGGGTTGCCAGATTGGGGATTTCTGGCCCCATTTCGGGTCTATTTTTTTTTTTTTTTTTTTTTTTTTTTTTTTTTTTTTCCCTTGAGTTGCGCTTTAACCATTCTGACAGTTGCTGTAACATCAAACGATTGCAAAAAGAGCAAATAGATGTCTTGTCAGGAAGGGATGATTGGTTTTACCTTGTACCAGAGAGTCCACCGATGAAACACTGAGTAGATCTTTCTGCAGATCCACAGAGAAGATCTGCAACAGGAGACACATGTGGTGACTCTGCAGAGTACATATGATGTGGAGTAGACAATGGCGGAGCAGATACAGCTTCTGTTGCACTGGGGTACTTCCGGTGGCGATATCTGTGAAACGAAACACGAGATTTTGTTGGCACACTCTAATAAATAATAATAACCTATTCAGTTAGGAAAAAGCTAGAAAGAAGAAGAAGAATAAATAAAAAATAAACGAGAATTAACACTCCGAAAATTTTCAACCAGTCAGCCTAGTTAGCTTGGTTGGTAGCGCGTCTGCCTTGTAAGCGCTAGGTCGCGGGTACGATTCCCGCTCGGGGCGGATTTTATCCTAAACAGATGAGGTTTGTTCTCGGAACGGCTGGCTTTTTTTAGCCTGTCTTTCTTCTCTGAACGATAAAAACTCCGTTGTTACAGTTCTCTTTATCTAAAAAAAAAACTAAATAATCTTACCTTGAAAGTGTAAACTTTGCACCGAGGAAAGTGCCCATTTCATTTTCAAAATGAACCTGAAGATAGTATTGTACTTGGCCATGCATTCTGCTGTTAGGATTAGATCCACAGGTAGCCCGACCTAAAAAAAAGAAAAAAAAAAAATACTTGCCAATGAAAAACATAGATAAGAAGCCAATATTAAATTATTTTATCTTTTCTCTTCACAATTGCTTAATCTAACTTGAAAAAAATACTTGCCAATGAAAAACATAGATAAGAAGCCAATATTAAATTATTTTATCTTTTCTCTTCACAATTGCTTAATCTAACTTTAATCTCAGAACACGCAACACCAAATTAAATTCAAAATGGGAGAGAAAAAACTAATAGAATAAAACACGATTCCAAAAGAATAAATCAATATTTCACAAGACAAACATCACTCTTCAAGATACATTAATTCCTCAAAACGATATCAAGATAACCAAATCAAAACTAATCAAAATTCCTCAACAATGAAATCGAAATTCCACATGAAGACATCAAAATTCTTCAACAATTAAATCAACACATCCAAATTTTTAAAAATTCTACATGAAGACATCAAAATTTGCAACAACAATGAAATCAACATTCCAAATCGAGACATCAAAATTCTTCAATATTCCAAATCAAGACATCAAAATTCTACAACATTCCAAATCGAGATATCAAAATTCTTCAACATTCCAAATCAAGACATCAAAATTCCACAACAAAGAAATTCACATTCCAAATCAAGACATCAAAATTCTTCAACATTGCAAATCAAGACATCAAAATTCTTCAACATTCCAAATCAAGACATCAAAATTTATGTATTTTTTTAATTATTTATGCTTAGTTTATATTTTAAAATGTTCATATTATTTTTCCTCTATTATGATTATGCTAGTCCCTTTTGGGCGTTTTTCGGGCTTTAGAGTGTCATGTTTAAATCCATATTGGACAAGTCAATTACAAAGCTAATTGTTACATCAAAGATAACACGAGACTGTAGATACGGCCGTCATCTAATGCCTCGGAGCCAAACTTGTGCCCCTTATAAATATAAATCTGGATCTGGCAATGCTGTGCCCCATTTTTTAGGAACATAGGCATGAGAAAACACTCACATAAGAGGTGATATAAGAGGCGGAGGAGGAAGAAGGTGGAAAATAATCTTACATTTGGAACATGTATTTCTGTCCATGATTAGCTGCGGCGTCTTCCTGGTTTGTTGAAAACTTCTTGAGCAATATTTGCACGAATTCGCCGTACAGGTTACCTGAAACAAAAACAATCACATTAATAATCACCCAGTTTTACGTCATCACAAGCAGTCCATTGGGAAATAATTTCAGTTCCAATGAGAGTGGCTACTAAAGACAGTCCAGATAAAATGCCATGAAAGTCATTTTCTGTTCTTTTCCTGGTGCACGTGTCCTTTTTGTACACTACTAAAATTTGATCGAGAAATTTCGGAAAATTAGTTTTCAAGGGGCCAAATAGAGGCTCTTTTAATGATCTCCTACAGTTAACTGACAGTCGGTGGGGGTGTAAGAGCTGTGTGAGAATCCTCATCTATTTGTACTACTAAAAAAAAAACATTTGTACGACTTTATTTCATGGCAGGTTTCTCCTGAAAGAGCTCTTCCACCCAACCAGCTCTCTATTTTCAGCTCTCTTCACACCATGAGCCACTTCCTACGAGTTCTCAAAGCTATCGACCTGCAAAGCCAACAGCAACGTCTAGAGCGAGAGAAACAGTTCTCTCTGAATCTGTCCTCTAACATCCGCCCCTCCTATACTCTGAGCGATAAGTTGTACATGTTCTATGTGGACTACGTGCGATGTGGTCGCGTCAAGGCTAAGTGGAGACGAATGACGTCAGGACCTGGGGACGAAGGAGGGATCATTCGTCACATCGCTCTTGCCAAGGTAAGGCCAGCCAATCACTATCAGGTAGACCTGACACGTATGGCTGAATAGATCCCCCTGTCAGGTCTACATGATAGTGAGTGACTGGATAAGGGTTTTTTTTTTTTTAAAGAGGTTTGACAGAGGGAACTGTAACTGCTATGGTCTTATCGTCCCGAAATCGAAGAGAGAAGGAAGACAGGATAGGAAAAAGCCAGCCGTTCCGAGAACGAACATTATCCCATCAGCTTAGTTGGTAGGATAAAATCCGCCCGGGCGGATTTTATCCTACCAACTAAGCTAACTAGGCTGGCAAAAAAGATCTTTTATTTTCACTGCCCTGACGCAAAGACCAGTCCCTATAATATTTGGTTCATCTACTACACCTCAAAGTTTCCATTATTTTCCCTCAAGTCAAACCATTTTTTTTTTATCAAACAATGTAAAACAAATTCAAACAATACCAACTTGGTAAAACTCTCACCCTGCCTCCTCCCCTGATAACGAACGTGTGAAGTGCTGAAGTTCAGTAGAATCATTTCAGCTAAGGTTACACTTCTTGCTGATAGTCAAACTCAGTCCAGCTTTAGTCCAGATTGATTGACCCGAAGAAGAGAGTTGTGATTCTGAGTTGTGGTAATTTTGAGTTGTGACTAGTTCGGAAGAAAATTAGGACTTTATCTGTGTGTTGTGCCGTCGTTAATGGTCGATTATGCCGCTGCAAAAGGTGAGTGAGAGTGCCTTTTCTGGGATTTTTACTTTTTTATAGTTCTTTAGTGTGCTGTGTCGTTTTGGCAAGCCAAACTTTGGGCAGTTCGTCACGTCAATACATTTTTATTGACTAGGTATTTCTCTTCAAAGTAATTAGAAAGTATTGCAATCGGTCCAAATTTTCAAAATCGGGAAATGGGTGGAAAAATTCATTTTAGGGTCCCCTGATTCCGAAAAAGTTAAGGTTTGATAGAGGGAATTGTAACAACGGATGTGGTATCGTCCCGGAGAGACCGTTAAGAGAACGGACCTTATCTTGTAGCCCGACTGTCGCACCGGACAGACCGAGATCTGTCGGACAGACGAGTCGCAGCGTGAATGGCCGGCCCAAGATCTTGTCCCTTGTCCATGGGAGTGGGAATTGTAAGTTACAACAAAGTAGACTTTACGTAAACATTTTGAAAGATCTAATCATCTTACCAAGAAACAGATCACTTTATGAACATTTATTTGATAGATACAACTAATAACTAATTAAACATTTGAAAGATCTAATCATCTTACCAAGAAACAGATCACTTTACGAACATTTATTTGATAGATACAACTAATAACTAATTAAACATTTTGAAAGATCTAATCATCTTACCAAGAAACAGATCACTTTATGAACATTTATTTGATAGATACAACTAATAACTAATTAAACATTTTGAAGCCAGCCTAGTTAGCTTAGTTGGTAGTGCGTCTGCCTTGTAAGCGCTAGGCCGCGGGTTCGATTCCCGCCCGGGGCGGATTTTATCCTGATGGGATAATGTTCGTTCTCGGAACGGCTGGGTTTCTCCTATCCTGTCTTCCTTCTCTCTTCGGTTTCGGGACGATAAGACCATAGCAGTTACAGTTCCCTCTGTCAAACCTCTTAAAAAAAAAGAAAAAACATTTTGAAAGATCTAATCATCTTACCAAGAAACAGATCACTTTATGAACATTTATTTGAAACTAATAATACTCCATTCCTCATCAAGACAAGACTTCTCACGCCCGGAACCTACGCCAACTTCAACCTGAAGAGTATCATCGGGTTTCTGAGTGGCATAGCGCTCACCTATCTGTTCTTCGCGTTCCTCCTTATCACGGCTTTCGACGTGACGACAGCCACCTGGGTGTGTACACTACTGGGCCCTGTGCTATCCTTGGGCCTGGCGTTCTCGGCCAACGTACGCTGTGTGACACTCCTTGTACTGCCACAGTTCTTCTCGCAACAAGGACGCCAGGTAAGAGACGTACCCTGTACCTACAGTGTGATCATAATAAGCCATAATTATCTTCAGCCCTTGGATCGACCTCAAACTTGTATAATCTTATATTATAAGAACGAGATCCATTCACTCATTCACATTTCACATTTCACACACTGATCGCTCTATCTCTAGAACCACAACACCTAGAAAGCTGAAATTTGGTAGGAATATTCCTTTTATGGTCTAGGTGTGCAATAAGAAAGGATTTTGCGAAAATCTAAACCGATCCTGAGATATGATCAATTTTTGATCACTAAAATCACCATAAGAAATACACAGAGTGCAAAGACTGCGGGAGAGAAAACTTTTCCTCGCTCCCCTAATATTTGAGTTTCGTTTATGTTTTTAGTTTGACAAATACAAGTTCCGCCCATGCCTTTTCCACAAAGTTTGGCCATGCCTCGGGATGAACTAGCGGGATTCCGGAGCGAAGCGACGAAATTCAAGCCTAGTAATCAATAACTAATAATATAACTCTCTTGAGTGGAAGGTAACCACTAGGCGAGGGCGAGGTTAACGCTGGAGACGTTCTCTACCACCTAACCCTTACCACCGTATTTATGAACAAAAAATTCTCGGTCTCAGATCGGTCTTAAACAAATCTTGGCCAACAAGATAATAGACTCTTGAGTGGAAGGTAACCACTAGGCGAGGTTAACGCCGGAGGCGTTTTCTACCACCTAACCCTTAGAGCTCCATTATTATGTGGTCAAAATCTCAAATAAATGAGGATAAAATTCCATGCCTCGGCTGGGATCGAACCCACGCCCTCCTGTTTACCAGGCGAGCGTCTTGGCCACTACGCCACCGAGCAGGTGTCAAAGTAATTTTCAAGTTCTTTCGATCGCCATCGATCGATGTCGGACACGTCGACACTGCCTCGACAACATAGATTTTCTTCGTGGATCGATCGACGGCCGGTCGACTATGTTTGGACACAACTGCCTCGGTGGTGTAGTGGTCAAGACGCTCGCCTGGTAATCAGGAGGGCGTGGGTTCAATCCCAGCCGAGGTATGGAATTTTATCCTCATTTATTTGAGAATTTGACCACATAATAATGGAGCTCTAAGGGTTAGGTGGTAGAGAACGCCTAAGGCGTTCACCTCGCCTAGTGGTTGCCTTCCACTCAAGAGTCTATTATTATTATTATTTCTTTGTCACTTTCACGCCCTCGTCACTTGCGCCGATCTATCCGGGCCCTAGATACTCCTCGCCTATGCGTTCCTGTTAGCAGCTACAGGACCTGCTCAAAACACTTTCCACAATATGAACATCCTGTCTGATTCCTTAGCCTGTACTCAGGATCAACTAGCCACGGCCAGTAAGAACATCCAGGTAGAGCAAAAATAGAGTCGTAGATTCGTAAAATCCATCTTTTGGGGCACTTGCTTAAGCCTCAGAGAGGGCTTTTTAGTCCGTCCTTCTTTTATTATTACAATAGTGATAAAAAGGTATAAGGGACGGACTATTGTATTCGCTTCGGTGTCTGTCAGTCGGTCGGTCTGTCTGTCTTCATAGAAGGACTTATCCAAACCTGGTCGACCTATATATCAAATTCCCGGAGGGACGGGCCCCGCTTGTTCTGTATGGAGTTAAACTGAGAGCAAAAATAGCTAGTAGTTTGGTGAACTGTAAAGCTTTGTTGAACTGTGTTAAGCTCACTTGGAAAAAGTGCCCCGTAGGGTCTGAAAATTTGATGAAAGATTTTTGTTTGTGACTTGTGATGAATAATTTTGGCAAAATTCATCAAAATTGAACTACTTAACCATTGAAAAGTGAAACAACTACCTATTTTTTGAAGGGTTTTATCCTATAATTATAGCTTTTGTATTGAGAGAGCTTTTAACATAACGGTAAACAGGTAGAAATTAGCCTGTCAACCAACAGAGAGGATTTTCGCCACACAACATTGACATTGTTCATTAAAAACAACCAGAAGGGAAAATTCAAACATAAGAAAAAATGTCGTTCCAGGAACTCATCAGCGTTCCATTCAATGCGCTGAGTGACTCTATGAAGCGAGTCATGAACTCACTCAAAGATATCGTTCAGCGAGTAAAATTTAAACATAAGAAATGTCGATTCCAGGAACTCATCAGCGTTCCATTCAATGCGCTGAGTGACTCTATGAAGCGAGTCATGAACTCACTCAAAGATATCGTTCAGCGAGTCAAAGACATTCTGCTCACGTTCAAACGTCTCGTGCTAGCCATTATGGCGACTATCAAGGCGGCATTTGATTGGCTGGAGAGTTCTATCAATGTGTGTAACAAGAAGCTGGGTACTCCTTATGAGCGATGTATGAGAATGCTGGGGGAAGCTAGTGATGACTGTAAGGTAAGGAGACCTTTGCCTGGTAAACAGAACGGGGTCGATTCCCAGATGAGACATGCAGCTCCCATGGTGTAGTGGTCACTGTGCACACCTTGCACGCGGGAGACCCCGGTTTGATTCCCGGCGGGCGGCGGGGTCAAATATTTTTTGTATCATACAAACGTGACTTGCTGTTGCGCGGCCCACTCAGCCTCCAGAGGAAAATAAGTTTGCTGTGGAACTCATGTACCAAGGAACATTTCTTATGCTGTTTAACATTCCTATTACTAAAGTAAAGATGGTGGAAAGAAATGGGTGGAAATATCCGTTTTAGGGTCTCCTCATTCCAAAAAAAGTGTTTTTTCGCCCATGGTCTGTACGTTTAAAGTTAGGACCCTGGGTCTCAGGCCAAACATTGGTGACTATTTCAAAAATGGGATTTCAGTTTCTCAACGGCTTAACCTTTTTTTTATTTATTTTTTTATTATTATTATTATTATTATTATTATTATTATTATTATTATTATTATTATTATTATTATTATTATTATTATTATTATTATTATTATTATTATTATTATTATTATTATTATTATTATTATTATTATTATTATTATTATTATTATTATTATTATTATTATTATTATTATTATTATTATTATTATTATTATTATTATTATTATTATTATTATTATTATTATTATTATTATTATTATTATTATTATTATTATTATTATTATTATTATTATTATTATTATTATTATTATTATTATTATTATTATTATTTTAAGAGTTACGTGGGAGCCCCAGTGTGTTATTCAGTCAAGTGGATAGACTATCTGTGTGACTTTCTAGATTGGGTTGTCAACGGGGAAAGCATATTCGGAGTTATTCGGGTCAAGATGCGAGAGTTCGGGCGACATGTGAAGACCCTGTTCTATGTTTCCATCTCGGTGAGACCAAATACACGATCATTGCACGGTTAGCCCCGTGGTAACGCGCTTGCTTGCGATGCAGAAGGTCCCGGGTTCCCACCACCGACGAAAATTTGCACTCGTTTTTCGATTACAAAATATTTCAAAAAATTCCAATTATTAAGTTTAAATCTTGTTTTAAAATTTTCACATAAGACCCCATGTTAAAATAATAGTGCATAGGTAGTAGGTACGTTGGTACTTATACCCCCTTGAGGGCCCGTGGACCCCCGTTTGGGAATCACTGACTGATCTATTGGTTTCCCAGGTAAAGCACTCATACGGGTTTGAAACTAACCAGAGCCGCCAATATGGAGATGTGACGGGCGGCATACTGGGTGAGATCAAAGCGCGGAGTGCCACCCTCATGCAACTGGCGGACTGGGCGAGCTTCACGTCCGTGTTTATCTTGTTCACTCTGTATATGCTGTACCAGGTTGGTTCATTTATAGCATCTTCTTCTTCTTCTTCCTGCTATATACCTCCTAGGAGTAAAATAGAGGAAAACGAGAGGAAGAAAATCATCTCCTCAGAAGTAATTCTTTAGCTTAGGAGGTGTTTATTTTATGTTCAATAATTTATAAAAATAAAATGGAATATAGTTCAATTCAATTCAATTCCTAGCCTTTTCCTCTTTAACGGTTGTATAGGCTCAACAGTCAACATAGCCGTTAAGTTAACAGGGCTATTAGAGGCTAAAAAAATAAACTGGTGAAACCCACCCCTAATCAGATTTTACGATTGCCAGGCAAAAGAGCAGAAACACCACAAGCGCCAACAGAGGAAGAAGAAGCTCACCGCCAAACGAAATCAACTACTGAGCAAACTAAAACGACTGAAACCTCAGAGGCCTTTCAAGAAACAGACAAACCAAGAGGAAGAAATCGAACTAGTGCTTCCCCTGTACAGGGAGTACAGAGTTGATGCTACTGAACCTCACAATGCTCTAAATACTTCCGATGATGAAAATAAATCTCAATATGCATATCCCAATCAAGCATTTAATTCCGATGGTGATGAAAATAGTTCCGATGAAGATGATGACACGTTTTATGACGACTCAGACTTGCCTGACTCAGACATGCCTGCTCCCTTTAAATAGGGTCGGCGTTTCTTGTCTTCCAGGCAGCCCTAGTCTCTTCCAGGCAGCCCTATTGTGTACCTCGTGTCCTGATAAATTTTATTTATCGAATGCCTACAGATAAAAAGCCTTTTCAAGGATTTAGGGCCGAGAAAAAATTGGAAAAATTTTAGGGACAAAATTGAGGATTTTTTAGGAGAATATTATTATTTTGAATTTTTGCAACATTATCTGGCGAAGTGGGTTCCAAGTTTCAACTTCTTCTTTTACAGCTTTTGTGTGATTTTGAATGGTTTGTTCGATTAAAAAAAAAAAAAAAAAAAAAAAAAATTCCAAAAAAAAAAAAAAAAAAAAAAAAATTGAGATATTGGGAAAATCCTACAATGCTGCAGTGAGCACCAAAGTTGTGACATAATAACACAAAGAAACTACATTTACATTTTTATAACATAAAGCTGTCAAAGAAAGAAAGTCGAAGGCCATGGACTATTTGTGGATACACCTTAACCACGGACAGTTTGTGGTTCGCGCCGTGAAGCACTAGTTTGACTTCAAAAGTGTTTCGTTTCTCCCGCCAGGTTCTCTTCTACCGGTTCCGATTCCTCCACAGTCTGACGTTCGACAACCGGTTCATAACGTCCGATTTAGTCGACATCGACTGGCGTCGAACGCTGCACAACCGCGAGACCATTCTGCCCCTGAGTAGACGGGAAAGGTCCAAGTATGTCACCCTGCTGTCCGCCAGAATGATCGAAAGGGAACGCCGCATGTTTGTGAAGTCGGCGGTGTTTCTGAGTGTGTCCACTTTTAAGCTGGTCATCTATCTTCTACTTGACTATAGTCTGTATTGGGTGCTGTCCATTATTCGGACTCACGGTAGAGTAAGTTTATGGGTTTGTATTGGGTTCTTTGTTTTTTTTTTTTTTTTTTTTTTTTTTTTTTTTTTTTTTTTTTTTTTTGTTTAGATCACTTTTTGAACATTTATTTGAAACTAATAATACTCCATTCCTCATCAAGACAAGACTTCTCACGCCCGGAACCTACGCCAACTTCAACCTGAAGAGTATCATCGGGTTTCTGAGTGGCATAGCGCTCACCTATCTGTTCTTCGCGTTCCTCCTTATCACTGCTTTTGACGTGACGACTGCCACCTGGGTGTGTACACTACTGGGCCCTGTGCTATCTTTGGGTCTGGCGTTCTCGGCCAACGTACGCTGTGTGACACTCCTCGTACTGCCACAGTTCTTCTCGCAACAAGGACGCCAGGTAAGAGACGTACCCTGTACCTACAGTGTGTTTATAATAAGCCATAATTATCTTCAGCCCTTGGATCGACCTCAAACTTGTATAATAATAATAGACTCCTGAGTGGAAGGTAACCACTAGGCGAGGTTAACGCTGGAGACGTTCTCTACCACCTAACCCTTACACCCGTATTTATGAACAAAAATTCTCGGTCTCAGATCGGTCTTGAACAAATCTTGGCCAATCAGATGTTTGGAATTGATGCTTGAGCACTTGCTGAGAGCCAGCATTTTGTTCATAAATATGGGTGGTAGACTGGTAGAGCGCCATTATTGTGTGGCCAAATTCTCAAATGAATAAGGATAACATTCCATGGCTCGGCTGGAATTGAACCTCCTGTTTACCAGGCGAGCGTCTTGACCACTACGCCACCGAGCAGGTGTCAAAGTACTAAAATTTCCAAGTTCTTTCAATCGCCATCGATCGATGTCGGACACGTCGACACTGCCTCGACAACATAGATTTTCTTCGTGGATCGATCGACGGCCGGTCGACTATGTTTGGACACACCTGCCTCGGTGGTGTAGTGGTCAAGACGCTCGCCTGGTAATCAGGAGGGCGTGGGTTCAATCCCAGCCGAGGTATGGAATTTTATTCGCAAGTAAACTGTTCTTTATTCGGACCCAAAATTAAATCTCTAAAAATATGTTTACCCACACATGGCTGGAAAATCTCTACAAATGACTGGACTTAACTCGACAATATGCCGATATTTTTTTTTTATTTTTGAATAATAACTTCAAATCAATCAAATCATGAATTTATTTGTTTCAACAGCAGAGCCTTTTCACAACTTTTGTAGATATCACAGCATTACTAAGATGCTAAGGCGGCTTTCACACTGAGGTAACACGTCGCAAGTAGCAAGTCGTAAGATGCTACGTAGCATGCATCTTCAAAGACCAGACCATTATTTCAAATGAAACCTCCCTCACTGAGGATACATGTTGCTACTTGAACCCTGGAAACAAGTAACAGTGTTACTTCAACACCAACAGTCTGGAGTTTTGTTAGTTGCTGTTGCTCCTTGTGATTGTTTGTGGGAAAAATTATTTTTTGAACCTACGCAGTTCATTTTTATTGTCACATGTTGTTACTTGTTACTCCAATGTGAAAGTTCATGTTTCTTTGAACAAGATTCAGGACGTAAGCAGTAGCATCTTGCTACTTGCGACGTGTTACCTCAGTGCGAAACGCGCCTAAGACTGCGTTGCGTTTTACGAAGTCGGAGTTGGTTTCTGGGCCCTGTTGATTTTTTGGGAGCCCCTGTAGTGACCCATTTTTTGAGCTAGTTCTATTGATTGCTGAACTACTAATTTATTATTCCATTCGCAGGTGCGCACTAACCCACGTGGCTTAACCCCTCTCAGTCTAAACGTGGATGGAGAAGGCGTGGTGGCAGACATCTTGAAATCCGTGATAGCTTCGTTTAAATTCGTAGGCGCTGTGATGGACATTGATACGCTGCCATGTCTACCGGACCCTGTACCTCCTGATGTACCCAGGTATGACAGCCACCGGACCCTGTTCCTCCTGATGTACCCAGGTATGACAGCCCGAGTTGTATTCGATCATGTGACATTCAATTCAGTTAAACATGGCTGAACCAATGAGATTCCGCTTGGGACGTAAACACAGCGAAATCTCAATCTCATTGGTTCAGCCATGTTTGATCCAGTTTTGTTTCGCATAATAAAATACACCTCTGTTCACACTGCACGAATTTTTCTTCGTCCAAAGTTTCAATTTTTCCGATTTTTTTTTTCTTCGTTGGTAATGTGAAAACACTAATTAAGTTGTATACGCTTCGTTTCTCTTTTGCAATCAATTTCCATATTTTAATAATCTTTTTACACTGGTAATGCCGCCACTGGTCGCAACTCGATTAAAGTAGCTACTATTTACTCAATTGTTGGGGCTTACAAGGCAGTCGCGCTACCAATCAAGCTAACTAGGCTGGCTTTTTTCTCCTTTACTTTAGGTCAGACTTTTAAAATTTGGAACATTCCCCCCGTACATCACTGGGTTAAGAGTCTGACCCCAAGGATTTCACATTTAATAATAATAATAGACTCTTGAGTGGAAGGCAACCACTAGGCGAGGTTAACGCCTTAGGCGTTCTCTACCACCTAACCCTTAGTACTCAATTGGTCTTTTATTCCTTTTAAAGCGTTTGATAAAAGGAACTGTAACTGCTAAGGTCTATACGCTCCGAAAGCGAAGAGGGAAGGAAGACAGGATAGGAGAAAGCCAGCCGTTCCGAGAACGAACCTTGTCTGTTTGGAATACATTATTTGATTTTTAAATGTATTGTGTCTCATATTGTCCATCTGATGAGGGACATTACTACGGGATGGTTTGCCAATGGCCAATGGGCATACTACGACACAGACCACACGCGTCTAATGTAGCAGTTGTTTCATTGCTACAAAATAAAAACGGCGGTGAAACACTATTTTTTTTAATACGTTCCTATGCAGGTACCGTCAAATATTAGCTCTCATCGGAGTCACCTGGGTGATAGCCATGCTTCAGCCATTCGGTTTACGTCTACGCCACTACGTAATGTGTCTCTATCATCCGGACATAGCTAAGCAACGCTCCGTATGGCTCTACAATCATATACTGAGGAAGAGGTCCAGCTTTGTCAAGTACATGCGGCGAGAGTTGAGAAGAAAGTTCTCCAGGTAGATAGAATAGAATAGAATGTGAATAGATCAGTTGCGCTTACTTGGGTGATGTTTCAAAGTCATAGAGGAGGAAAAATGAGGACCAACGGAATTTTTAGAATAGAATGTCAATAGATCAGTTGCGCTTACTTGGGTGATATTGCAAAGTCATAGAGCAGGAAAAATGAGGACCAACGGAATTTTTTTCTTCTACGACTTCTAGATCCGGAGATAAATCGATTTAAAAAATACCGGTAAATCGTGAACTTTGACGTCACGGCATACGCTCCTAAATTCTCAAATAAATGAGGATAAAATTCCATACCTCGGCTGGGATCGAACCCACGCCCTCCTGATTACCAGGCGAGCGTCTTGACCACTACGCCACCGAGGCAGGTACTTTTGTGCTTTAAAGTTCAAAGATTACAGACACAAACCTCTACTTTTTCTTCCTATTCCACAGGTACAAGATGTTCCACCACGGGTTCTCGGGAAATCCGGTTTTCTCCTAGCCTGTCCCCCATTCTTTTTTCGATTTTGGAACGATAAGACCTCAGTATTTACAGTTCCCTCTGTAAAACCCCTTTTTACCCTCAAATTCATGATGAAAACAAACCTTGCTCCCAGAGGTCGTAGTATATCAGCCAGTGCGCATGCGTAGACTCGTAATGTATGTGAACATAGCGTATTGGTTAGGTGACTACGGAATGAACTCATTTCCCGATACAGTCGTAGCGTTTCCAACCCAGGCGATAGGAACTTTGCAAGTGTATCCTGATGAAAATGCAAATAAAAGGGCCGTTATAAAAATAGTATGTACCTAAAAAAAAAAAAAAAAAAAATCTTAGGTGGTACCTAGAGCTGAATATTTAAAATCCTACCCTAAGGTCCTTCCTTAGGTATAAGTTTTTTGGGTTAAGAAATAGGACAGAAGCAATTAGAATGGGTATCATAATAAAACACTTTGTTGTATTTTAGTTCAAGTACTTACATTTGCAAACTCCTGTACTAATATTTATAAAATTAAGTTTAAATAAATAAAAATACCTATATACTATATTTAAAATCCTACCACCCGCCTAAGAGCCCATTCCCACCTGTCGTTCGAGGGAAAAAAAATCGTGTCATTTGTAGTGAGAACAATTTATTGAATTTAAATTACATTACGTACACGGACATTTTGTGTCGTTCGGAAAAAAATCGTGTCGTGTGTAGTGAGAACAGGAGAACACTCTCATTTAGATTACATTGCCTACAGGACATTTTGTGTCGTTCAGAAAAAAAAAATCGTGTCGCTTGTAGTGAGAACACTTTCATTTAAATTACATTGCCTACAAGGACATTTTTTGTCGTCCCAAAAAAAATCGGTTGAAAATGCTTCGTACTTACCGGTCTAACACTACATAGAGAATAGTAAGGTC
The DNA here is from genome assembly GCF_000475195.1 of Diaphorina citri. Classification (NCBI taxonomy): domain Eukaryota; kingdom Metazoa; phylum Arthropoda; class Insecta; order Hemiptera; family Psyllidae; genus Diaphorina; species Diaphorina citri. The sequence continues at coordinate 148,641 of NW_007377740.1, forward strand.
TAAATATCACAGCACCAGGACTCAGTTCCGAGAACGAACCTCATCGGTTTGGGATAAAATCCGCCCCGAGCGGGAATCGAACCCGCGACCTAGCGCTTACAAGGCGAACGCGCTGCCCTCCAAGCTAACAAACCTTGCTCGTAATACGGTACTGATTTTATTATTTACTTGTAGTGGATTTCACCTATATTTTTTCAGCCCTTAACAGGCCTGTTGAGCTAACACGGTAACAGCCTGTTGATTTCGATTTGAATTGTATAATAATAATAATAATAGACTCTTGAGTGGAAGGCAACCACTAGGCGAGGTTAACGCCTTAGGCGTTCTCTACCACCTAACCCTTAGAGCTCCATTATTATGTGGTCAAATTCTCAGATAAAGAAGGATATAATTCCATACCTCGGCTGGGATCGAACCCACGCCCTCCTGATTACCAGGCTTTTTTTACTCTCACTAGAAAGAATTCATTGGACGGGTCATAAAGTCTTCCTTCAGATAAGAGCACATCCACAGTTTCAAATGACACAGCCAAACATTGGACCAGTAGACTTGTACACATAGATACACGGGAACTGTTGCTAGCTTCACGCAGTTGATCAACGGGTTTTGACCTCAGATTTGTATTTTTCCCAACTTTTTACGTAGGAATCGACCATTTATTTATAATTTTTACCCATTGTCAATCTCATTTCAGGTCTACCAACGTGCTGAGTGCTAGCAATGCTACTCGGATTAATGTCAAGCAGCGATTGTTAAGTTGGATCCCGTTCCTCAATTATTTTATGCGGGATGATGTAAAGAATGCGTGTCTTGTGTGTGGCACATTTCAGGTACATATAACAAGGAGGGAAATGCGAGGCAATGACTACTGGTACCTTTTTTTTCCTCTATGATTGATTTTCGCCTGCGGCGCTTATCATTTGGTAAGAGGGAAACTCATCTCCCATGAAAATATTGCAAACCTGTGGGTGAACCGTTTTTTTTTTTTTTTTTTTTTTTTTTTTTTTTTTTTTCAATTTTTAAAATTAATTAATTAATTTGGTACCATGGAAAAAACCTTCGAAGACCTTTGCTTCAGGAGATGTAAATATTTAAATAAATTTACTCCAGGGACACTATAATTTCCCGTTTCAGACTGAAGGCATCACGTTACATCACTGTCCTACACCGGGGTGTATAGGTACTTATTGTGACGAGTGTTTTGCTGACCTACACAATGTTTGTACGATATGCAAGAGTCCGCTGGAATATGGAGACCTCAGTGATGTGAGTGAAGAGAAAGACTCTTCTGATGATGAACAGGTACTACTAACTCTTAACTTGGCCCTATCTGGAGATGTAGTGGCGGATCGTTTCTCATCAGATGGAGGAGAGACAATAGGGGGTTTGTCCCCCCCTGGGGTCTTATCGTCCCGAACACGATGAGAGAAGAAGGACAGGATAGGAGAAAGACAGCCGTTCCGAGAGCGAACCTCATCGGTTTGGGATAAAATCCGCCCCGGGCGGGAATCGAACCCGCGACCTAGCGCTTACAAGGCGAACGCGCTGCCCTCCAAGCTAACTAACCTTGCTCGTAATACAGTACTGATTTTATTATTTACTTGTAGTGGATTTCACCTATATTTTTTCAGCCCTTAACAGGCCTGTTGAGCTAACAGCCTGTTGATTTCGATTTGAATTGTATAATAATAATAATAATAGACTCTTGAGTGGAAGGCAACCACTAGGCGAGGTTAACGCCTTAGGCGTTCTCTACCACCTAACCCTTAGAGCTCCATTATTATGTGGTCAAATTCTCAAATAAATGAGGATAAAATTCCATACCTCGGCTGGGATCGAACCCACGCCCTCCTGATTACCAGGCGAGCGTCTTGACCACTACACCACCGAGGCAGGATAAGGGTTTGGTCAAGTTTGTGTGACTTTAATGTCGGCCTCGGCTCTTATGGGTTAACACAGGAAAGAGGTTTTTCCTCCATTATACACAAACAATAGAGACCGGCCTAGCTGAAATTTATATTATTGTTGTGAAGGCTCTGTGAAGTTTATGTGGGAGTTAGGTCTAAACTCTAAACACTGGTCTACCATAAGGAAGAGATACGTATGAGGATAATAAAAATTCAAATTACATTAGAGCGTTATGATAGCCCAATGTTGGCAAAGGTGGACCAAATGTTGACACCACACATAATAACGACAACAGACATGGCCCCAATGTTGGCATAGGTGGACCGAACGTGGGCCACACAAATGCATCAAATGTCGGCCTCATAAGTGGACCTAATCTTGGTGTCGTTCGGGGACAAAAGGTGGACGTCACACGTGGACCTCAAGTTGACGTCACATATGGACCTCAAGTTGACGTCATACATATGAACCAAGAGGTCACAGATGATACTGAATCCAGCAAGTTTACCATCGGGAGTGAAGATTATACCAGCATGTAGATGACGGGACCGAGATACTATGGTCAAGTATAGTAAGACCCGGATACTATGGTCAAGTATAGTGTGACCCGGATACTATGGTCAAGTATAGTGTGACCCGGATACTATGGTCAAGTATAGTGTGACCCAGATACTTGTAACGTGGTAAACACTGTGTAAAAAAAAAAAAAAAAAAAAAAAAACACCGGAACATAGAGAAAATATGGAATGGGTTAGCTATATTCTTC
>NW_007377740.1:151862-160604 GCF_000475195.1 Diaphorina citri
CGGAGAGCTTCCTCAGGTGTCACTTTGCTGCCGTTGGTGGCACGTAGACTTATACGCACTCTTAGTTCCGAACTGGTGTAGATATTTCCTTTTTTTTTATGCAATTACACAATCAGATAGCATAGAAATTGATGCACCGAAGTGATTACATAATTCAAGCGAAAAAACCTGGACTTGGGCCGGTACGTACACGTTTAGTAGACACTTCTGCCAATATGTAGTGCCCTCGGCAAGAGATCCATTGAACTTGACCCATTTACTTTGATTTAGATCATTTCTACCTATGAATATTGAATACATTATGAGAAAAATAGTACATGACACTACTATTGAATACATCATTAGATTCATTAAAAATAGCCTATACAAGCCCGTTCATACAAGCTACTTACATAGTCACACTTTGCTTACACTTTGCTTACACTTGTCACTGCCACTGCCATTGTACTCGCAGAACCTGTATGCAAAATAGCCGATTCTACCTTGACCTAATCCAATAGGTATTGTTGTTATTGATTGGAACTTAAAGTTTCGCTGTCTAGCACCGAAAAAAAAACAAATTGGTAGCACTTAATCATGTAGATATATTGTAGTACATATCATGTATTAATGATGGGATTCATTATTCGAAAAGGGCACGGGCCAAGAATCTAGTTCCAGATTCCAGAGGTTGGGAACACTGCAGTAGCTCCAATTGGAGATGTAAAGGAATTTTAGCCAACACCTGGGAGCAGCCTAAGACGCGTTTCGTTCTTATTTGAACTCATCAGTTAGACATAGGTAGCTCTCAGGTGCTGGCAAAGAATTTGGAAGTGTTATTTATACTTCAGAGATGGAAATTGTGGAGAAACGAGAACCTGCGTTTTCTATGTAAGATTATAATTTATTATATTAGGTAAAACAATAATAAAATTAAATCAATACAATGCAATCAGACATTTGTAGGTACATAATATCACTGAAATATTTAAAAAGAAAGAGAAGGATAGAGATGAATACATATAGGTATATCTTTTTATAGGTAGGTAAAAGGAGAGAGAGAGAGAGAGAAAAAAAAAGTATTTGATAAAATATTAGTTGATAATTATAATAACAACAATAGTTGATGTTAATCTTTTTCCATAGTTCAAAAATTATTTTTTTCTCGCTTTTTTGATTAATTTATACATATTATCCATTATACTTACATATAATTTCTTTACACTTAGACTCCTCTTTGTCCGATACAGAGCTTTAAATTTTTTTTAAATGCTCCATGGACAAAGAGTAAACCATAATATTATGTATTTTATTTAATGATGTTGAATTATTGTACTATGTATTTGTCAATAAATAAATGGTTATGTATTAAAAAAAAAAAAAAAAATTGTTTAGTTTGATTTACAATTTTCACACATCATCTCTATGTATTAAAAAAAAAAAAAAAAATAAGGTAGATGCGCTACTCTCCAAGCAAAATATTGGGCTTGCTTTTTCAATCGAATAACAACGCAACAACAATTCTTCTTAATCTTCGCCTTTTGCCGTGCACAGACGGAGTCGGCGTTTTTCGTCAGCCTCTCAATGAGCCTAACTAGGGTGATTGTTTTGGGCTGACTTTTGGTTTTGACTACAAATTTTACGAGCAGAACCCCTTCGCACTCAACCTTTGCTATTTCTTTAGCAAGGGGAGCAACGGGTCGATAGTTTAAAAAAAAAAAAAAAAGATGAGGGTTTCACCCCCGTTTTTATTTCGTAGCGATGAAACAACTGCTACATTGGACGCTTGTGGTCTGTGTCGTAGCATACCTATCCCGTAGTATGCCTCTCATCAGATGGGCGAGAAGAGACACAATACTTCCCATTTATGTGCTGGGTCAACACGAGAAAGCTACTATTGACTCAATTGGTCTTTTATTCCTTTTAAAGCGTTTGATAAAGGGAACTGTAACTGCTAAGGTCTATACGCTTCAAAAGCGAAGAGAGAAGGAAGACAGGATAGGAGAAAGCCAGCCGTTCCGAGAACGAACCTTATCTGTTTGGAATACATTATTTGATTTTTAAATGTATTGTGTCTCATATAGTCCATCTGATGAGGGACATTACTACGGGATGGTTGGCCAATGGGCATACTTAAAATAAAAACGGCGGTGAAACACTATTTTTTTTTTTTTTTCTTTTTAAATACGTTCCTATGCAGGTATCGTCAGATATTAGCTCTCATCGGAGTCACCTGCTTCGCTGATACGATTAATAGTTCAAACATGCTCACTCACCTTTATTCTGTATGGAGCTCTCCAGTGCTACCAACTTGTTCAGCTTATCCACCAGCACGAATGCATTGGCACAGCACGATGTTTCCTCGTAAAAACTTCGCAAGAAATCATTGGCAGGAGTTGAAGTGGTGAGGGATAGACGAGGTTTGATTTCATTGTCCATAGTACTGCAAATAGGAAGTAAAGATAAAAAATCTAGTGTTAAGAGCATACGACTTTGCTATTGGCTATTGAATTATGCTTTTGGACGGGCCTATTCCCATAACAAAGGGGCACGGTTGGTCCAGTGGTAACGCGCTTGCTTGCCATGCAGAAGGTCCCGGGTTCGAATCCCACCATCGACAAAAATTTGAAATCTAGTGTTAAGAGCATACGACTTTGCTATTGGCTATTGAATTATGCTTTTGGACGGGCCTATTCCCATAACAAAGGGGCACGGTTGGTCCAGTGGTAACGCGCTTGCTTGCCATGCAGAAGGTCCCGAGTTCGAATCCCACCATCGACAAAAATTTGTACTCGTTTTTCGATTGCAAATATTTCAACGGGTTACTTTCTGGCGTTCTCGTGTTGACCCAGCACCTAAATGGGAAGTATAGTGTCTCTTCTCGCCCATCTGATGAGAGGCATACTACGGGATGGACATGCTACGACACAGACCACAAGCGTCCAATGTAGCAGTTATTTCATCGCTACGAAATAAAAACGGCGGTGAAACACTCATCTTTAAAAAATAAAAATAAAAATCTGGTGTGAACATCACACGACTTTCTATTACATTCAGTAGAATAAATAGAATAACTCTACTGTTTCAAATGACACAGCCAAACATTGGACCAGTAGACTTGTACACATAGATACACGGGAACTGTTGCTAGCTTCTCGCAGTTGATCAAACAGGACTTGAATTACACTGGAAACCACACATAGGAATAACATTAACAGTAGAATAAATAGAATAACTCTACTGTTTCAAATGACACAGCCAAACATTGGACCAGTAGACTTGTACACATAGATACACGGGAACTGTTGCTAGCTTCTCGCAGTTGATCAAACAGGACTTGAATTACACTGGAAACCACACATAGGAATAACATTAACAGTAGAATAAATAGAATAACTCTACTGTTTCAAATGACACAGCCAAACATTGGACCAGTAGACTTGTACACATAGATACACGGGAACTGTTGCTAGCTTCTCGCAGTTGATCAAACAGGACTTGAATTACACTGGAAACCACACATAGGAATAACATTAACAGTAGAATAAATAGAATAACTCTACTGTTTCAAATGACACAGCCAAACATTGGACCAGTAGACTTGTACACATAGATACACGGGAACTGTTGCTAGCTTCACGCAGTTGATCAAACAGGACATGAATTACACTGGAAACCACACACAGAGGAATAAAGATAAAGCCAGCCGTTCCAAGAACGAGCCTTATTGTTTTAGGAAAAAGTTCGCCCCGGGGGAATCGAACCAGCGATCCCTAGCGCTTATAATAACAACAATAGTTGATGTTAATCTTTTTCCATAGTTCAAAAATTATTTTTTTCTCGCTTTTTTGATTAATTTATACATATTCATTTTGATTTTTAAATTCTTCCATCATATTTAATGCGAGTTGAAAAAAGTCAATCTCATTTCAGGTCTACCAACGTGCTGAGTGCTAGCAATGCTACTCGGATCAGTATCAAGCAGCGATTGTTAAGTTGGATCCCGTTCCTCAATTATTTTATGCGGGATGATGTAAAGAATGCGTGTCTTGTGTGTGGCACATTTCAGGTATAACAAGGAGGGAAATGCGAGGCAATGACTACTGGTACCTTTTTTTTCTCTTGTCAGGGTATACCTACCCTCCTTGACCTGGTGCTTAGCCGGCACCGAGAATCAATCAAGGTAAGCTTTTGAGTTCTCCCAGGGTCTTAGATCGTTATAATAAATCACCCCATAATAAAACAAATAACTATCCATTAATTTCCTCAATCGAAGTGTTTTCATTTATCCCTCTCGCCGCGGGCAAATCAGCCCGTGACACTCTATGATTGATTTTCTCAATCGAAAAAATATTAAAATTAATATCAAAAAATTGTCAACTTACTTATGAGCCTGTACATAGTGGGGCGTATCTCTCCAAGCCCTGGTCACACGAGCGTGGATATTGAAATAGATATAGCGAACATCTCCAAACTCTGCTTCCAAGTCTACACTCAGATCCAGTAGCGTCAACTTACTCTCACCAGCGCGTATTATATGCTCCGTGTGAACGAACCTTCAAATGGAAACCAGTTTTCATTAATACATGTACATTATCAAAGACTTGGTAGCTTTATGAAGCGTATTAGAGTCATCTTACTCTCACCAGCGCGTATTATACGCTCCGTGTGAACGAACCTTCAAATGGAAAAAGAGAACATGTATAGCAGGGTCTTCTTCTACCTGGCCTTTTTCTATTTAAATAGTGTCGGCGCCGCGGCGTAAGTAACACTTATTGCAGGGTAGATTGTATTTATAAAACTAAGCTAAATGATATAAAAAAATCTCTTCTAAATTTTAAGAACCTGGCAGGGGTCCCATGACCGCTGCCGAGTTCCCCCGCTGAATAGCGAGCGATATCCTTTGAGTGAAGAATGCAGCGTCCTTTTTGTCTCCCCTGCCAGCCTAGTTAGCTTAGTTGGTAGTGCGTCTGCCTTGTAAGCGCTAGGCCGCGGGTTCGATTCCCGCCCGGGGCGGATTAACTTACTTATGAGCCTGTACATAGTGGGGCGTATCTCTCCAAGCCCTGGTCACACGAGCGTGGATATTGAAATAGATATAGCGAACATCTCCAAACTCTGCTTCCAAGTCTACACTCAGATCCAGTAGCGTCAACTTACTCTCACCAGCGCGTATTATATGCTCCGTGTGAACGAACCTTCAAATGGAAACCAGTTTTCATTAATTCTTACTCTCACCAGCGCGTATTACACGCTCCGTGTGAACGAACCTTGAAATGGAAACCAGTTTTCATTAATATACAATTTAATACATGTACATTATCAAAGACTTGGTAGCTTTATGACGCTTCATATTAACATTGTAGGGAATAGGAAGTCTACACTCAGATCCAGTAGAGTCATCTTACTCTCACCAGCACGTAGTATGCGCTTCGTGTGAACGAACCTTGAAATGGAAACCAGTTTTCATTAATACATGTACATTATCATAGACTTGGTAGCTTTATGACGCTTCATATTAACATTGTAGGGAATAGAAAGTCTACACTCAGATCCAGTAGCGTCATCTTACTCTCACCAGCGCGTATTATACGCTCCGTGTGAACGAACCTTCAAATGGAAAAAGAGAACATGTATAGCAGGGTCTTCTCATACTACGGGCGAGAGGCATACTGCCATTAATTTTATTACTTGATTTGGACTCGAACCACCAACCTCTAGATCCGAAGTCCAACGCACTAACCACTACTTACCTCACTAGAAAGAATTCATTGGACGGGTCATAAAGTCTTCCTTCAGATAAGAGCACGTCCACTGTTTCAAATGACACAGCCAAACATTGAACCAGTAGATCATTTTCTCATTTATAATGCTAGGATGAAAACTCTGAAAAGTCCCTGTAGGTACACAAAAATTGCTTCCCACTTCAACTCTTAAACTCCAACGCTCGTAGAATAGACAATTTTCTAGCGATTTTGGTCTACTGATGGGAATTTGACTTTTCTCGAAAGCTCACCAAATTTTCTTAGATGAATGTCGAACCTCAATTGTCTATTAATTTTGAAGACAAAGGAATTTTGTTGATTCACTTCTGGACCTTTTACCAAGGCATAGATACCTAAGGAGGCTTTCACACTGAGGTAACACGTCGCAAGATGCTACGTAGCATGCATCTTCAAAGACCAGACCATTATTTCAAATGAAACCTTCCTCAACCAGTAGACTTGTACACATAGATACACGGGAACTGTTGCTAGCTTCACGCAGTTGATCAAACAGGACTTGAATTACACTGGAAACCACACACAGAGGAATAAAGATACAGCTAGCCGTTCCAAGGACGAGCCTTATTGTTTAAGGATAAAGTTCGCCCCAGGGGAATCGAACCAGCGATCCCTAGCGCTTATAAGGTAGATGCGCTACTCTCCAAGCAAAATATTAGGCTTGCTTTTTCAATCGAATAACAACGCAACAATTCTTCTTAATCTTCGCCTTTTGCCGTGCATAGACAGAGTCGGCGTTTTTCGTCAGCCTCTCAATCAGCCTTAACTAGGGTGATTGTTTTGGGCTGACATTTGGTTTTGGCTACAAATTTTACAAGTGGATCCCCTTCGCACTCAACCCTTGCTATTTCTTTAGCAAGGGGAGCAAGCAACGGGTCGATAGTAAAATTAATATCAAAAAATCTGGTGTGAACATCACACGATTTTCCTTATCCTATTGAAAGATGTTTATTTGGTGTTCTTCTATTGTAACTTTTACAATATCTCTAACCGTGAAGTCGGTATAGCTGAAAACCGTCGAAAAGTGGTCGAAAGCCGCCAAAAAGCGGCCGAAAATCCGTCAACTGCAGCACCTATCCCAACCAAAAGTTTTGTGTTGCATCCTTGTTACATTTGTGGACTTCATACCGAATTTCATGTCTCTAGCTCATACCGTTCCCGAGATATTATTAAATTACACCGAAAACCGCCAAAAAGCGGCAAAATACCGCCAAGCGTTGCATCGATCTTAACCAAAAGTTTCGTGTCGCATCCTTGAACACACATGAAATGATGATACAGTACATTGGATAAGGCAAATTCCAAACATTGCTCAAAATCCTCGTCATCTTCCTGTGGAACAAGCAAGAAGAAACAGTTAGGGTGTAAGGAGATGGAATGATGTTGGAATTAATATGGTAGGTGGATAGATAGGTAATTTTTTTGTAAATGTTATTTATGTTTTAGTTTTAGTATGTAAGGTAAAGTTTTAGTATATAAGGTAAAGATATTATTTATGTAAATGAAGTTTATAGTTAGCCAACCCAGTCAGCACACACGATTGGATGTAAGGCTCGAATCAAGCTTACAAATTCACCTGTGTAAGTTGGATGACATCCAGTCTGTAAGCCTAGATCCACTTACTACATAGTTGGATTTAAGCACATTGTGAGATGACAAGAGCAGCCAAGTTTTGAATCTTTATACACCCAAAGTCTGACTGCTGTAGGATCTTACTACCCTGGGAAAGGATAGTGGTAGAGGTGTCCAGAATGCTACAAGGCATAAGAAGTTGAGATTTACCTATCTACTTGCTAACAAAATGATGGTGAAAAGCTGCCTTACCTCTAAACCAAGTATGTGGGTTATTAGGTATTTTAGATAGGGCTTGAACTTCTTTTCCTTGTGAATAACGGACATTTCTGGGATAGCTAGTGAATCAAATTCATACCAAAAAGAAGAAAAAATCCACTTTCCCAACAAGAATTACAAGAAAAGAACAATACGAACAACGAACAACTTTTTTAAACTTTGAACATTTGAGATTTTGAATTTTCGCGCTATTCTTTTTTCTTTTTCAACCAATCGCGTTATCACGTTTTCGCGCGAAATTTCAAAAGGCGAGATCTGGCAACAATGGGGAGATGTTGCCAGATCTTCGAGACCGCGATGTACACAGATCGCAGCGCAAACTGGCGATAGCAATGGATCACTGAAGTTAAGCAACGTTCCGAGTGGTTAGTATCCGGATGGATGGCCGTGCTGATGGTTTATCCGAGCTGGAGGTCTGACGATGTTTTCGAACGATTCGCCTTGAAAAGACGATTCCAGATATACCAAAAACTCAAATTGTCCGAAAATTGAGCCTTTGTCCACTTTTGGAATTGGGCTACTCAAATAAAAAATAATTATAATAAAAAAAAAATCTGGTGTGAACATCACACGACTTTCTATTACATTTGAGTATCGAACCCGCAACTTCTCAACTCTAAGTCAGAGAGAGCTAAAAGTAGCACCATTCGATTCCGCGTGAAAAATCACATGGGATCAACTATTCACTTGCTTATTTGGTAACGGTTCACAAATAAAAGGGAAATTTGTCGACACAGGGAAGTATCGAACCCGCAACTTCTCAACCGTAAGTCAAACAGTACTAAAAGTAGCACCATTCGATTCGGCGTGAAAAATCAAATTGATTAGAATATTCACATCCGAATGACCAAAAATGTTTTCGATGTCTCTTACCGTTTATACGAAATAAGGGTTAAGCAACAATCACTTTGGTTAATATCAGGATGGGTGACTATCACACACCACCCATCACACACATCCCACCACACACACACCACACCCATCATTCACACCCCACCACACACATCAAATACATCCCACTGCACACACACACATCCCACCAAACACACACACCACACCGATCCCACCACACACATCACACACACACCACCCACCACACACACCACCACCCACCACACCACCCACCACC
>NW_007377740.1:160788-184968 GCF_000475195.1 Diaphorina citri
AAAAAAAAAAAAATTTTAGGGGGTACCTAGAGCTGAATTTTTAAAATCCTACCCTAAGGTCCTTCCTTGGGTATAAGTTTTTTGGGTTAAGAAATAGGACAGAAGCAATTAGAATGGGTATCATAATAAAACACTTTGTTGTATTTTAGTTCAAGTACTTACATTTGCAAACTCCTGTACTAATATTTATAAAATTAAGTTTAAATAAATAAAAATACCTATATACTATATTTAAAATCCTACCACCCGCCTAAGAGCCCATTCCCACCTGTCGTTCGAGGGAAAAAAATCGTGTCATTTGTAGTGAGAACAATTTATTGAATTTAAATTACATTACGTACACGGACATTTTGTGTCGTTCGGAAAAAAATCGTGTCGTGTGTAGTGAGAACAGGAGAACACTCTCATTTAGATTACATTGCCTACAGGACATTTTGTGTCGTTCAGAAAAAAAAAATCGTGTCGCTTGTAGTGAGAACACTTTCATTTAAATTACATTGCCTACAAGGACATTTTTTGTCGTCCCAAAAAAAATCGGTTGAAAATGCTTCGTACTTACCGGTCTAACACTACATAGAGAATAGTAAGGTCTAAATATCACAGCACCAGGACTCAATACAAAGGCACACCATAGGAATTCTCGCAGTAATTTATATTCCGAGATGATATTGAGTTTCTCTTCAAACCTTGTGAACTTTTCCCTGTTCTAGCGCTTACAAGCCATCAACCAAGCTACTTAGCCGGCATTTTAAGGGTTTTGAAAGTTGGTTTCTGTTGACAGGTTCCTTTCTGCTAATGTTCTCCAGTTATTGGTCTCACATAATCTTCCCTCCCCGGCATTATCGGTCTGTCTGGTTCCTTTCTGCTCAATGCTATCCAATTATATTGGTCTCACATAATCGCCCCTCCTCGGGAATGTCGGTCTGTCTGGTTCCTTTCTGCTCAATGCTTTCCAATTATTGGTCTCACATAATCTCCCCTCCTCGGGAATGTCGGTCTACGCCACTAGGCATATTGGAGTATCCAGGTAAAGATAAAGACACCCGTATTTATTTAAACAACAAAGTCAACCGAGAACCGAAAATTAGAGCGTGGGGGTAAAAATCTCGTAGTGGGAATAATCAGCTGACTAAAAAAAATCAGCTGTTCGCATGAACCGAGAAAAAAATGGCGACTCTATCGTTAACCGAAGTCCAGAGCTCGGTTTAGTATGGCAAGAGGGGAAGCGTAAACCTAAAAAATCTGGTGTGAACATCACACGACTTTCCTTATCCTATTGAATGATGCTAATTTGAGTGTTCTTTTACCCTAACTTTTACAATAGTTTAGTTTACATTGACGACCGCTACAGTGATAGGATAGTGATTAGTGATATGGGAATTGACTACTGTTCCCATTGACTATCAGTAGAGGTCGTATTTGGCGGGTTTCGATTGTTTAGTTTGTCGGACTTTTCACGAATCATATCTACGTCTGATCTAGATAATTCGTTATTGTCACCCCCAAAAATTCAGGTTGACCATGGCAGAAGTTTTAGGTAAGTGACTTATGCAGGTACCTAGTACTAGACGTTAGTCACATGATAGGTAATGGTCGTGTCTTGAGAGGCATGACCTAATTTTGGAAAGTTCGGAAAGTGGCATTTTTTTAGAAGTTTGATAAAGGTAACTGTAATAACGGAGGTCTTATCGTCTTGAGATCAAAGAGAACCTCATCTGCGTAGGCTCAACAGTCAACATAGCCGTTAAGTTAACAGGGCTATTAGAGAGGCTAAAAAATAAATTGGTGAAACCCACCCCTAATCAGATTTTACGATTGCCAGGCAAAAGAACAGAAACGCCACAAGCGCCAACAGAGGAAAAAGAAGCTCACCGCCAAACGAAATCAACTACTGAGCAAACTAAAACGACTTAAATCTCAGAGGCCTTTCAAGAAACAGACAAACCAAGAGGAAGAAATCGAACTGGTGCTTCCCCTGTACAGGGAGTACAGAGTTGATGCTACTGAACCTCACACTGCTCTAAATACTTCCGATGATGAAAATAAATCTCAATATGCATATCCCAATCAAGCATTTAATTCCGATGGTGATGAAAATAGTTCCAACAATGCTCTAAATACTTCCGATGATGAAAATAAATCTCGATATGCATATCCCAATCAAGCATTTCATTCCGATGGTGATGAAAATAGTTCCGATGAAGATGATGACACGTTTTATGACGACTCAGACTTGCCTGACTCAGACATGCCTGCTCCCAATGAGAGTCGGGATAGGGGCTTTATACAGCCGTGTCGGGTGGACCTTACATCGGGGGATATATTTGAGCAAAGTTTACCCCTGTGTACGGTAGATTGGACCCGGGATGGGACAACCAATAGAAATCGCGGTGGGGAGAGTCGAGTACGTTCTGTGCAGGTAATTGATTTTTTTTTTTTTTTTTTTTTTTTTTGATAGAGGGACATCGTGTCGTGTGTAGTGAGAACAGGAGAACACTCTCATTTAAATTACATTGCCTACAGGACATTTTGTGTCGTTCGGAAAAAAAAATCGTGTCGCTTGTAGTGAGAACACTTTCATTTAAATTACATTGCCTACAAGGACATTTTTTGTCGTCCGAAAAAAATCGGTTGAACTCTCGACAAGTGGGACTTAGTGCTTCGTACTTACCGGTCTAACACTACATAGAGAATAGTAAGGTCTAAATATCACAGCACCAGGACTCAACACAAAGGCACACCATAGGAATTCTCGCAGTAATTTATATTCCGAGATGATATTGAGTTTCTCTTCAAACCTTGTGAACTTTTCCCTGTAATAAAATAATAAATCAAATCAAGATAAATAAAGTGTATATAACATTATAATTCTATGTTGGCACACTATAATAAATCTAAATAAAAAAAAAAAAAGATAAATAAAGCGTCTGCCTTGTAAGCACTAGGTCGCGGGTTCGATTTCTGCCCAGGGTGGATTTTATCCTGAACAGAAAAGGTTCGTTTTCGGAACGACTGGCTTACTCCTATCCTGTTTTTCTTCTCTCTTCGCTTTCGGGACGTTAAGACCTTAGCAGTTACAGTTCCCTCTATCAAACCTCTTTTAAGTCTTTAACTCTAGTTATTGAACTTGAGAAAAAAAAAAAAATCTTACCATTGTATAGCTAGGTTAGCATCACGCAGTTTACTTTGAGGAATTTCCCTCAGACAGTCATCATTCCACCAGGAATGGCTGCCTTGTAAGCACTAGGTCGCGGGTTCGATTTCTGCCCAGGGTGGATTTTATCCTGAACAGAAAAGGTTCGTTCTCGGAACGGCTGGCTTTCTCCTATCCTGTCTTCCTTCTCTCTTCGCTTTCGGGACGTTAAGACCTTAGCAGTTGCAGTTCCCTCTATCAAACCTCTTTTAAGTCTTTAACTTTTTAGTTATTGAACTTGAGAAAAAAAAAAGGAATACCTACTAAAAATCTTACCATTGTATAGCTAGGTTAGCATCACGCAGTTTACTTTGAGGAATTTCCCTCAGACAGTCATCATTCCACCAGGAATGTTGCCTGTGCGATTTCAACCATTCCAGACTTTGCATTTTCCGACGTATCAGCTTGCTGAAGAATTGTTTGTCTGAACCCTGAAACCTGGAGAAACCAAAGCGGTAAAAATTGATTCCCCGAGGGAAAGCCAGGGAACGAAAGTAACAGGTTTGGCTGGGGGACTTTAAACAGGGTGGGGATACCAATTGAAATTTCCCATGCTAAAGCAGAAGCGAAGATTGAGTGCAAAACCAAACGTCAGCCCAAAAGGGCGAACTTTAAACCAAACAGAAGGGGTTCGTTCTAGGAATAGTTGGCTTTCTCCTATTCTGTCCTCTTTCTCTCTTCAATTTCGCGAGGATAAGACCTCTCTCATTACAGCAATCCCTTTCCAACAACTTCTTGGGGGGGAAAAATCCAACCTCTCACTCAGATCTGCACTACTGTTGGATGCAATGCTGGCCATTTGAATAATGCTGACTTGCGCTGAGACAGGAGGCTTGTATGTGTCATCCTGATGTTTTGATACAACTGTCACAAGATCGGCTGATTCAGAATCACTGAGTTTTGAAACTGTCTGAAATTCTGCCTTGTAAGCACTAGGTCGCAGGTTCGATTTCTGCCCAGGGTGGATTTTATCCTGAACAGAAAAGGTTCGTTCTCGAAACGGCTGGCTTTCTCCTATCCTGTTTTTCTTCTCTCTTTGCTTTCGGGACCATAAGACCTTAGCAGTTGCAGTTCCCTCTATCAAACCTCTTTTAAGTCTTTAACTCTTTACTTATTGAACTTGAGAAAAAAAAAGGAATACCTACTAAAAATCTTACCATTACCATTGTATAGCTAGGTTAGCATCACGCAGTTTACTTTGAGGAATTTCCCTAAGACAGTCATCATTCCACCAGGAATGTTGCCTGTGCGATTTCAACCATTCCAGACTTTGCATTTTCCGACGTATCAGCTTGCTGAAGAATTGTTTGTCTGAACCCTGAAACCTGGAGAAACCAAAGCGGTAAAAATCGATTCCCTGAGGGAAAGCCAGGGAATGAAAGTAACAGGTTTGGCTGGGGGATTTTAAACAGGGTGGGGATACCAGTTGAAATTTCCCATGCTAAGGCAGAAGCAAAGATTGAGGGCAAAACCAAATGTCAGCCCAAAAGGGCGAACTTTAAACCAAACAGAAGGGGTTTGTTTTGTTCTAGGAATAGTTGGCTTTCTCCTATTCTGTCCTCTTTCTCTCTTCAATTTCGCGAGGATAAGACCTCTCTCATTACAGCAATCAGCAATCCCTTTCTAACAACTTCTTGGGGGAAAAAAATCCAACCTCTCACTCAGATCTGCGCTACTGTTGGATGCAATGCTGGCCATTTGAATAATGCTGACTTGTGCTGAGGCAGGAGGCTTGTATGTGTCATCCTGATGTTTTGATACAACTGTCACGAGATCGGCTGATTCAGAATCACTGAGTTTTGAAACTGTCTGAAATGTGAAAGGAGCGGGGGAGAGATACACATTTGATTGAAACAAAAGAGCATAGTTAAATAATTAAATAACTTCCAATTGTTGACAAAGCACCTGGATTTGTAAAAGCTCAACCCAAGTTTTAGGGCTGTTTGCCCCTACACCTCAGCCTTGGAGTGGGCTTATTGGGTACGACCCAGCACCTAAATGGGAAGTATTATATATGGAAAGGATTCAAACCACCAACCTCCAGATCCAGAATCCACCATGCTAACCACTACAAGTACACCAATGAGGTTGTTTGAAAAAAGAAGCAAACAACAGGAAGAAGACAACTAATATGGGGGGGAGAGAAAAATTGTAATAATGACAGTTTTTTCATCTTTCAGAGGGGAGATAAAGAAGGAAAAGAAAAATAACAATCTCTTACATGATCTTCCTCATCATCAGTCCACTCATCTGGGGAATCACAGCTTGGCAATTCAAATCTTTCATCCCCCTCTCTCAGATATGAGTACCAGTCAATCTCATCGTCTTGTGCTTGCAGCGTGGAAATGGAGAGTGAAGTGTCGGGAAGTTGCACCTCTTCGTATATGAGTGAGTCTGATAGACACCCAGTGGGGTTTTCTGCTAGTAGAGAAAGCAGGGAGAGTATGGACCAGCCAATGTCATACTGAAAGTAACCAAATGATATTTAAATTACAAGGGACTGTTTTTTTTTCTCTCTCTCTCTCTCTCTCTCTCTCTCTCTAACAAGAAAAATCATTATTACCCCTTCATTACTTCTTGGAAGATCTTTTTAATTTACCTATTGAATTTTACTGGGGTCACACATCAGACTACAAAACCCACCAATATCAATATCAAACACACACCTCAGGGTGGTTTTTAACAACAGCCAAATCCATGAACTTCTCCTTGCATTGTTTCAAATGTTTTGACTTGTTTATAAATCCATGATATTTGAACTTTTCTACAAGACCGTTCAAACAGGAATTCACTTTGAACTTATCAACACACATGAAATGATGATACAGTACATTGGACAAGGCAAACTCCAAACATTGCTCAAAATCTTCGTCATCTTCCTGTGGAACAAGCAAGAAGAAACAGTTAGGGTGTAAGGAGATGAAATGATGTTGGAATTAATATGGTAGGTGGATAGATAGGTATTTTTTTTGTAAATGTTATTTATGTTTTAGTATATAAGGTGAAGTCTTAGTATATAAGATAAAGATATTATTTATGTAAATGAAGTTTATAGTTAGCCAATGAATGTGAATTTGGTATATAAAAGCTTACAGGATAAAAGCTTTTACCTAACATGTTATTCAGTCTGAGTACTTATATCTCTAGAAAGGTCTTATCGACTCGAAAGGGAAGAACAGGACATAAGGAAGCCTGCCGTTCCTAGAACGAACCTTACCTGTTTAGAATTAAATCCGCCCCGGGCCGTAATCGAATCCGCGACCTAGCGCTTACAAGGCAAACGCTGTACCCTCTAAACTCTAAGCTAACTAGGCTTCCTTGCCTCTGAAACGTCAAAAAATACATTAATACAAAATTACCTACTTTCCTTATTATGGGATAAGGAAAGTAGAAAAGTAGGTAGATACCTAAATTGCTAGCCAGATTTTAGGTTTACGATATGGCCTGTGTGTATACATACCTATATACCTACTCGTAGATGTAACTATTATGTATCGCCTTTCGCCTAAAAGATCGCAATGCACGGATAAAGGCGCAAAACTGACCTATGTAGAATGACCTAAATTTTGCATTGGGTAATTAAAAACTACTGTTATTGCATTATTTCATCATCTTCTTGAGTAAGTACTTTTATATTCAAATCTTTATCTTGACTACTTGTCAATCTTCAAATAAAATAAAGTACGGTGATTGTATCGGTTTTGAATACCCCTCTTGTAGAGAAGTAGTTTGGTTTTTATTTATTTATTTATTTAAATAACATTTTACAGAATAGAGATCTTTTCCTAAGCTGATAATATTATAAAAAAGCTTCTAAGAAAAAATAATTACAATAGGTAGGGGATTTACATTGAATGATTAAAATTACAGTAAGTATACATAGTTAGGTCAAACCTGCAGTGAGTATACACAGATATAAGTGAACACTTGAACAATTCAACATTTGTACTTTGCACATTGCATAACCATATATATTTTCAGGCGTTCATAAAATGAAGACAATAAATTTGGTAATTTTGACACCTCCACTATTTTTATTATTGCCAGACTGGTTAGCTTGGGCCCTGGAGGATAGATCATCTACCTTGTAAGTGCTAGGTCGGGGGTTCGATTCCCGCTTGGGGGGAATTTTGTCCTTAACAGATAAGGTTTGTTCTCCGAAAGGCTGACTTTCTCCTAGCCTGTCACTTTCGGGACGAGGCCTTATCGGTTACGGTTCCCTCTATGAAACCCCCTAAAAAAAATTCCCATTATTTCACTTTCTTTTCTTCAACACATGGCTGTTTCAGAGTACTGTGATATCATTTTGTTTGTTTGTTTGTTATTACTTTTTTTCTCTTTTTCTCTTTACCTATTTCCTTTTTTTTTCAGACAGGTGTGTTATCTGGTCTACCTCATCTCCTGAGGTTCTTATTCTCACTCGGATTCGGTATATTTGCTGACAGATTGCTGAAGAGAAAAACCCTGAGCCAGACAAACGTCAGAAAACTTGCATCGGCTTTTTGTAAGTTCCAAGTTTTTTTTTCCGAGGATTTACGTCACTGTAGGTAGATATTTGCCACTTACAGTTTTTTTTCATTGTCTTATCGTCCCGAAATGGAAGAGAAAGAAGACAGGATAGGAGAAAGCACTTCCGAGAACGATCCTCGTTTGACAAAAAATATACTTTTTGTACAGGGATTTGCACTAAATACCAATATTTTCGTATATAGGTACATACTTCAAGTTCTTTTTGCCAGCCTAGTTAGCTTGGTTGGTAGCGCGTCTGCCTAGTAAGCGCTAGGCCGCGCGTTCGATTCCCGTCCGGGGAGGATTTTATCCTGATGGGATAATGTTCGTTCTCGGAACGGCTGGCTTTCTCCTATCCTGTCTTCCTTCGATTTGGAGACGATAAGACCCTAGCAGTTACAGTTCCCTCTATCAAACCTCTTAAAAAAAAAGACCTTTCTGAAATAAAAACCTTAAACATAATCCTCTCCTCTCCACACAGGTACGTTGGTTCAAGGCATTTTCGTGTTAGGCCTGGCATTTTCAGGGTATGGTAAAAATCGATTCCCCGAGGGAAAGCCAGGGAACGAAAGTAACAGGTTTGGCTGGGGGATTTTAAACAGGGTGGGGATACTAGTTGAAATTTCCCATGCTAAAGCAGAAGCAAAGATTGAGTGCAAAACCAAATGTCAGCCCAAAAGGGCAACTTTAAACCAAACAGAAGGGGTTCGTTCTAGGAACAGTTGGCTTTCTCCTCTTCTGTCCTCTTTCTCTCTTCAATTTCGCGAGGATAAGACCTCTCTCATTACAGCAATTCCTCTCCAACAACTTCTTGGGGGAAAAAAATCCAACCTCTCACTCAGATCTGCGCTACTGTTGGATGCAATGCTGGCCATTTGAATAATGCTGACGTCAAACCTCTTAAAAAAAGACCTTTCTGGAATAAAAACCTTAAACATAATCCTCTTCTCTCCACACAGGTACGTTGGTTCAAGGCATTTTCGTGTTAGGCCTGGCATTTTCAGGGTACAATTCTGCGGCGGCCATCTTTAATTTAGCCATGGCTACAATGGTTCACGGGGCCGTGACAGCGGGGCCCCTAGCCAGTTTGGTGGAACTCAGCCCCAACTTTGCAGGTACGAAATACACACGAATACAGGACAACTAACAGCCCGTTCCCATTTGTGAGTTTCATACCATTTTTTTTTTTTTTTTCATGAATGTCCCGAACAACCTGGGTATGGGGTTGATGTCTCTGCTCATACCTTGGGTGTCACACTGGGACTATAAGAGTTTGATTGTGCTGCGAGTCCTACAAGGAATTTCAGGGGTAAGTCCAGATCAATAGGTAAGTCTGGTGTTTGGTTTGAGCAACCTGGGTATGGGGTTGATGTCTCTACTCATTCCTTGGGTGTCACACTGGGACTATAAGAGTCTGCGGGTGCTCCAAGGAATTTCAGGGGTAAGTACAGATTAATAGGTAAGTCTGGTGTTTGGTTTGAGCAACCTGGGTATGGGGTTGATGTCTCTGCTCATACCTTGGGTGTCACACTGGGACTATAATGTCTGAAATGTGAAAGGAGCGGGGGAGAGATACACATTTTGATTGAAACAAAAGAGCATAGTTAAATAAATAAATAATTTCCAATTGTTGACAAAGCACCGGGATTTGTAAAAGCTCAACCCAAGTTTTAGGGCTGTTTGCCCCTACACCTAAGCCTTGGAGTGGGCTTATTGGGTACAACCCAGCACCTAAATGGGAAGTATTATATATGGAAAGGATTAAAACCACCAACCTCCAGATCTAGAATCCACCATGCTAACCACTACAAGTACACCAATGAGGTTGTTTGAAAAAAGAAATAAACAACAGGAAGAAGACATAATATGGGGGGGGGGAGAGAGAAAAATTGTAATAATGAGTTTTTTCATCTTTCAGAGGGGAGATACAGAAGGAAAAGAAAAATAAAGTCTGAAATGTGAAAGGAGCGGGGGAGAGATACATATTTGATTGAAACAAAAGAGCATAGTTAAATAATTAAATAACTTCCAATTGTTGACAAAGCACCTAAATTTGTAAAAGCTCAACCCAAATTTTAGGGCTGTTTGCCCCTACACCTAAGCCTTGGAGTGGGCTTATTGGGTACAACCCAGCACCTAAATGGGAAGTAATATAAATGGAAAGGATTGAAACCACCAACCTCCAGATCCAGAATCCACCATACTAACCACTACAAGTACACCAATGAGGTTGTTTGAAAAAAGAAACAAACAACAGGAAAAAGACAACTAAAATGGGGGGGGAGAGAAAAATTGTAATAATGAGTTTTTTCATCTTTCAGAGGGGAGATAAAGAAGGAAAAGAAAAATAACAATCCCTTACGTCATGATCTTCCTCATCATCAGTCCACTCATCTGGGGAATCACAGCTCGGCAATTCAAACCTTTCATCCCCCTCTCTCAGATACGAGTAAGTAGGTTGTCGAGGCAGTGTACGGTTTCGATCGACGGCGTTGATTATGAGTGGACACAGCTTTTAGACTGACAAGCAGTCACTTTAAGAAAACCATCATTTCAGCTCGCACCGTCCTCTGGTACATTGTATTCACTGGATTTGCCGTCAACTATATGATCCGTATCAATGCGAACATTGCCATTGTATCTATGATAGTCCCGGCCGTATGCAGACGTAACCGCAACCTCACATGCGCTGACGTACTGAATGCCACGGTTCCTGGAGTGACAAGACCACGGGTTAGTTTAACGTCACTGTATACGGTTTTCACCAACGAGGGTTTCACTCTCTGTTCGGCGACAAGCTACCCGCCTCCTCACATTTACACCCTGAGTGAGGCTGGGAAAAGCCATTACTAGCGCACCATTACCCAGATGGTCACCCAACTGGGTACCAACAACTCCCAACGGTGCTTAACTTCCGTGATTCATTGGGATGTGTCTTCTATTGAATCAGGATCTATGTATACGTACATAATTATCTTCTATTAAGGACATTAGAATGGCTGCCGAGTGTGCCTAACCCATTTCTTATTCCTACCACTCTGTTAGTACCTACAACCATATATAATTCATATGGTGACCTTTAGGATCGGCGGTGGATGTGTCTCCTAGTGAATCAGGATCTATGTATACGTACATAATTATCTTCTATTAAGGACATTAGAATGGCTGTCGAGTGTGCCTAACCCATTTCTTATTCCTACCACTCTGTTAGTACCTACAACCATATATAATTCATATGGTGACCTTTAGGATCGGCGGCATTCCTAAAGGTACATAATTACGTACGTGAAATGTTCTCCCATTGTTCTCTCCACAGATAGGATCTTTCTACTGGAATGAGTACGAGCAAAGTCTGGTTCTGGGGTCCTTCTTCTGGCTTCACTGGTGTACACAGCTGCCCGGTGGTATCCTAGCGAGGAAATATGGAGGCAAGCTGGTGTTTGGTTTGAGCAACCTGGGCATGGGGTTGATGTCTCTGCTCATACCTTGGGTCTCACACTGGGACTATAAGAGTTTGATTGTGCTGCGAGTCCTACAAGGAATTTCAGGGGTAAGTCCAGATCAATAGGTAAGTCTGGTGTTTGGTTTGAGCAACCTGGGCGTGGGGTTGATGTCTCTGCTCATACCTTGGGTGTCACACTGGGACTACAAGAGTCTGATTGTGCTGCGAGTCCTTCAAGGAATTTCAGGGGTAAGTCAGGTTCATTGGGTCAAACCTCACTGTTTGAGAGAGGGAACTGTAACTACTAAGGTCTTATCGTCTCAAAATCGAAGAGAAAAGTATACGAGAAAGCCAGCCGATCCGAGAACTTCAAAAGGCGAGATCTGGCAACAATGGGGAGATCGGGAGATGTTGCCAGATCTTCGAGACTAATCGAGACCGCGATGTAATCGCAGCGCAAACCGGCGATAGCAATGGATCACTGAAGTTAAGCAAAACGTTCCGAGTTGTTAGTATCCGGATTCCGGATGGGTGGCCGTGCTGATGGTTTATCCGAGCTGGAGGTCTGACGATGTTTTCAAACGATTCGCCTTGAAAAGACGAATCCAGAAGTCTGAGTACTTATATCTCTAGAATGCAAAGATACCTGGGTATGTGGACTTGAGTATCAATAACATTGTGAGATGAGTAGATGACACTGTATAGAAGAGCAGCCAAGTTTTGAATCTTTATACACCCAAAGTCTGACTGCTGTAGGATCTTACTACCCTGGGAAAGGATAGTGGTAGAGGTGTCCAGAATGCTACAAGGCTTATGTTGAGATTTACCTATCTGCTTGCTAACAAAATGATGGTGAAAAGCTGCCTTACCTCTAAACCAAGTATGTGGGTTATTAGGTATTTTAGATAGGGCTTGAACTTCTTTTCCTTGTGAATAACGGACATTTCTGGGATAGCTAGTGAATCAAAATCATACCAAAAAGAAGAAAAAATCCACTTTCCCAACAAGAAGATGATGATGATGATGTCAGCTTTTCGTGCTGTCTTTCCCAACAAGAAAAGAACAACACGAACAACTTTTTTAAACTTTGAACATTTGAGATTTTGAATTTTGAATTTTCGCGCTATTCTTTTTTCTTTTTCACGTCTGCCTAGACCGCACAGTTTTACGCGTCAGGATCCCGCTAGTGGCGCTAGTGTTGTTTTTATCTTCGCGGTTCGCGACTTTATGAAAATGATAGAGACCCTCTATGAACTCTATATCATTTTCATATGTAGGTTTGATTCTGCAGGCGACTACGGCGTAGTCACTACGCTCTACTCAAAGTCGCGTGGCGCGTCCAATGTGAGACAAGGCTCAATCTTACAAGGCAGAGGCGCCACTCTCCAAGCAAACTATTACGCTGTGTCCACACACAGTCGATCGATGTTCGATTGACGAGGTGAATCTATGTAGGTAAGTTGTCGAGGCAGTGTACGGTTTCGATCGACGGCGTTGATTATGAGTGGACACAGCTTTTGGACTGGCAAGCAGAAAGAAAACCATCATTTCACATTTCAGCTCGCACTGTCCTCTGGTACGTCGTATTCACTGGATTTGCTGTCAACTATATGATCCGTATCAATGCGAACATTGCCATTGTATCTATGATAGTCCCGGCCGTATGCAGACGTAACCGCAACCTCACATCGGTTTTTTCCTTTTTTCCGGTTAAACATATTTTATGTCATTGTATTATATATGCACCGATAAGACAAAAATACAAACTTAACAACCTTCAACTGACCTCCTAGAACCATTGATTTATTATTTAAATTCCTTAAAGACACAAACCTCTATTACCAAAACTATAGATTTAACATAGTTCAAATATTTCCTTGTCACTGGTTTTATCCTTTTTCTCCCCCACCTGTTTCCTTAGGTTTCAGTACTGTTTTACCTTTTTACCAACGAGGGTTTCACTCTCTATGCGGCGACAAGCTACCCGCCTCCTCACATTTACACCCTGAGTGAGGCTGGGAAAAGCCATTAGCAGCACACTATTACCCAGATAGATGGTCACCCAACTGGGTACCAACAACTCCCAACGGTGCTTAACTTCCGTGATTCATTGGGATGTGTCTCCTAGTGAATCAGGATCTATGTATACGTACATCATTATCTTCTATTAAGGACATTAGAATGGCTGCCGAGTGTGCCTAACCCATTTCTTATTCCTACCACTCTCTTAGTACCTACAATATATAATTCATATGGTGACCTTTAGGATCGGCATTCCTAAAGGTACATAATTACGTACGTGAAATGTTCTCCCATTGTTCTCTTCACAGATAGGATCTTTCTACTGGAATGAGTACGAGCAAAGTCTGGTTCTGGGGTCCTTCTTCTGGCTTCACTGGTGTACACAGCTACCCGAACCTTACCTGTTTAGAATTAAATCCGCCCCGGCCCTAATCGAACCCGCGACCTAGCGCTTACAAGGCAAACGCTGTACCCTCTAAGCTCTAAGCTAACTAGGCTTCCTTGCCTCTGACACGTCAAAAAATACATTAATACAAAATTACCTACTTTCCCTATTATGGGATAAGGAAAGTAGAAAAGTAGATACCTAAATTGCTAGCCAGATTTTAGGTTTACGATATGGCCTGTGTGTATACCTATATACCTACTCGTAGATGTAACTATATTATGTATCGCCTAAAAGACCGCAATGCACGGGTAAAGGCGCAAAACTGACCTATGTAGAATGACCTAAATTTTGCATTGGGTAATTAAAAACTATACTGTTATTGCATTATTTCATCATCTTCTTGAGTAAGTACTTTTATATTCAAATCTTTATCTTGACTACTTGTCAATCTTCAAATAAGTGTCGAAGTCACATTTGGGGAGACGCAGGTTCGATTTCATCAAAATCAAATGGTACAAACCGTTCGAAGGGAAACAAAGAATAATATTCCAAACTCGTGTAAGTAGGTACCTTGAATCTTGATGAATTTAGTGAAGGTATCAAGGTGATTCTTTTACACACATTTTGCATTAGAATGACGGTTTATTTTAAAAAAGGACCCAAATATAGGGTTACCGAGAACGAACATTATCCGTTGAGGATAAAATCCACTGCGGGCGGGAATAGAACCCGCGGTCTAGCGCTTACAAGCCAGGCTTTTCGAAAAACATTCTCCCCCTTCTCTGTTAAAGCTTCCCATAGAACGAAATATGAGATAGATTCTTGCCAAAACCAAGCTCTCTATAATGTAAGGTTAAGTCGTAGAAACATGGGTACACATTTATGTTATTTTTTGTGGAAAAAGAACAAAATAAAAAGAAGAAGAAAAACAGGGGAGATGGGAATCGAATTTATCATCCTTAGGGTGCCTGGTTGTACCTTGGCCCCCAAAATCACTTTTTGATTTTTTTATTTTTTTCTATTAATGTTATTGGCATAATTTTAATTGGTTTAGAAAGGAAATTTTCTTGGCTATCTATATAATTAGCAATGATTGTTTTACTAATTTTTAATTAAGAGATATACCCAATTTTCCGACACCACCTTTTTGGGGTTCAAGGTACAACTACCCTATGTACCTTGGACCCATACCCTTTGTACCTTGGTCGCAATGTATTTTAAATGGAAAAAATCTTCAAATTTTGAGGGCAAATTTGGGGTTGAAGGGTTGGAGATAGGACTACGTGCCTTATAGCTTTTTTCATCTACTCATTGAGAACTAATACCTCCCAAAATTTCTACTAAATTGGCCAACATTTTTTTTTTTACACCTTTTTTATCCGTCGTACCTTGGCCCCCAGGGCGTTGTACCTTGAACCCTAAGGATGTTGTACCGTTTTGAATGAGGAAATTCTGGTACGAAAGTATACCAGGGGGCCAAGGTACGACGTGTTGAATTTGGGGACCAAGGTGCAAAGGGTTCATTGAGGCCAAGGTACAAAGGAGTGACTTTTTCCGGACTTCTGGGAAATTCTACTATAAAAAATTGGGCAATCAAATTGCAATACCAAGAAAACCAAACCTTACAAAATTTGCTACCGATTGGTAGCGGTTTCAGTTAGATAAAGTAATAATAACTTACCTTCCAATCAAAACAATTTTTTTTAAAAAATGTTCGAAACACAGACCAAAACACGACTTTATTAACTTCTCAACGACAACTGATTTGTTTACAAATCAAATTGCTATGAGCTCGTTGTGAAATTACGCATCAGATACATATTTTTCGGACCCGATAGGTGGCGCCAGTTACCAGAAAAGTCCAGGGGACCAAGGTACAACGGGGGCCAAGGTACGACTAGACACCCTACCTTGAATCTTGATTAATTAGTGAAGGTATCAACGTGATTCTTTTACACACATTTTGCATTAGAATGAATTTAAAAAAGGACCCAAATATAGGGTTAGGTATCGAGAACGAACATTATCCGTTGAGGATAAAATCCACTGCGGGCGGGAATAGAACCCGCGGTCTAGCGCTTACAAGCCACCAACCAAGCTACTTAGCCGGCATTTTAAGGGTTTTGAAAGTTGGTTTCTGTTGACTGGTTCCTTTCTGCTTAATGTTCTCCAGTTATTGGTCTCACATAATCTCCCCTCCTCGGGAATGTCGGTCTACGCCACTAGGCATATTGGAGTATCCATCAGGTAAAGATAAAGACACCCGTATTTATTTAAACAACAAAGTCAAGAGGACAAAGTCAATCTGATTACCCGTTTTAGTTTACATTGACGACCGGTACAGTGATAGGATAGTGATAGTGATATGGGAATTGACTACTGTTCCCATTGACTATCAGTAGAGGTCGTATTTGGTGGGTTTCGATTGTTTAGTTTGTCGGACTTTTCACGAATCATATCTACGTCTGATCTAGATAGTTCGTTATTGTCACCCCAAAAATTTAGGTTGACCATGGCAGAAGTTTTAGGTAAGTGACTTATGTACGTACCTAGTACTAGACGTTAGTCACATGATAGGTAATGGTCGTGTCTTGAGAGGCATGACCTAGTTTTGGAAAGTTCGGAAAGTGGCATTTTTTTTTAGAAGTTTGATAAAGGTAACTGTACGAGTAATAACGGAGGTCTTATCGTCTTGAGATCAAAGAGAACCTCATCTGCGTAGTTAGCTTGGAGGGTCTGGCGTAAGGCCCCTTTCACATCGGAAGCGTAGACGCGCGACTTTCAATAGCGCGTAATAGTCGCCTGCAAATCCAAACCCATGAAAATGATAGAGACCCTCTATGAACTCTATATCATTTTCATATTTAGGTTTGGTTTTGCAGGCGACTACGCTCTACTCAAAGTCGCGTGGCGCGTCCAATGTGAGACAAGGCTCAATCTTACAAGGCAGAGGCGCCACTCTCTGATTGTTAATTAAAGTACGGTGATTGTATTGGTTTTGAATACCCCTCTTGTAGAGAAGCAGTTTGGGTTTTGTACTCTGCACATTGCATAACCATATATATTTTCAGGCGTTCATAAAATGAAGACTCAATAAATTTGGTAATTTTGATACCTCCACTAATTTTATTATTTTCTATTATTGCTAGACTGGTTAGCTTGGGCCCTGGAAGGTAGAGCATCTACCTTGTAAGTGCTAGGTCGGGGGTTCGATTCCCGCCGGGGGGGAATTTTGTCCTTAACAGATAAGGTTCGTTCTCCGAAAGGCTGGCTTTCTCCTTATCGGTTACGGTTCCCTCTATGAAACCCCCTAAAAAAAATTCCCATTATTTCACTTTCTTTTCTTCAACACATGGCTGTTTCAGAGTACTGTGATATCATTTTGTTTGTTATTACTTTTTTTTACCTATTTCCTTTTTTTTTCAGACAGGCGTGTTATCTGGTCTACCTCATCTCCTGAGGTTCTTATTCTCACTAGGATTCGGTATATTTGCTGACAGATTGCTGAAGAGAAAAACCCTGAGCCAGACAAACGTCAGAAAACTTGCATCGGCTTTTTGTAAGTTCCAAGTTTTTTTTTACCGAGGATTTACGTCACTGTAGGTAGATATTTGCCACTTACAGTTTTTTTTATAGAGCTTTGATAGAGGGAACTGTAACTGCTAAGGTCTTATCGTCCCGAAATAGAAGAGAGAAAGAAGACAGGATAGGAGAAAGCACTTCCGAGAACGATCCTCGTTTGACAAAAATATACTTTTTTGTAGAGGGATTTGCACTAGAGGATTTACGTCACTGTAGGTAGATATTTGCCACTTACAGTTTTTTTTTCTTTTTTTTAGTCTTATCGTCCCGAAATAGAAGAGAAAGAAGACAGGATAGGAGAAAGCACTTCCGAGAACGATCCTCGTTTGACAAAAATATACTTTTTTGTAGAGGGATTTGCACTAAATACCAATATTTTCGTACTTCAAGTTCTTTCTGCCAGCCTAGTTAGCTTGGTTGGTAGCGCGTCTGCTTAGTAAGCGCTAGGCCGCGCGTTCGATTCCCGTCCGGGGAGGATTTTATCCTGATGGGATAATGTTCGTTCTCGGAACGGCTGGCTTTCTCCTATCCTGTCTTCCTTCGATTTGGGGACGATCAGACCCTAGCAGTTACAGTTCCCTCTATCAAACCTCTTAAAAAAAGACCTTTCTGGAATAAAAACCTTAAACATAATCCTCTCCTCTCCACACAGGTACGTTGGTTCAAGGCATTTTCGTGTTAGGCCTGGCATTTTCAGGGTACAATTCTGCGGCGGCCATCTTTAATTTAGCCATGGCTACAATGGTTCACGGGGCCGTGACAGCGGGGCCCCTAGCCAGTTTGGTGGAACTCAGCCCCAACTTTGCAGGTACGAAATACACACGAATACAGGACAACTAACAGCCCGTTCCCATTTGTGAGTTTCATACCATTTTTTTTTTTTTTTTCATGAATGTCCCGAATATTATCCTATAGACCTATAGGCAATGCTATTTAAATGAGAGTATTCCCACTACACACGACACGATTTTTGCATCATCTCACAGCACACTGGATTCCTCCCAACGAGAGAGGCAAATTCGTTTCTGCCTACCTTGGTAAGTTTTTGGTAAACAGGAGGGCGCAGTTCGAACCCAGCCAAGGTATGGAATTTTATCCTCATTTCTTTGAGATATTGACCACATATTAATGGAGCTCTAAGGGTTGGGTTGTAGAGAATGCCTCCGGTGTTAACCTCGCCTAATGATGGTTAACGTCCCATTAAGAGTCTATTATTATTAAGCAACGCTCCGCGTGGGTGGTAATAGGGGTATTTGCGGGTGAGCACCCACTCGGTAGAGAATGCCTCCGGTGTTAACCTCGCCTAATGGTTAACGTCCCATTAAGAGTCTATTATTATTAAGCAACGCTCCGCATAGGGGTATTTGCGGGTGAGCACTGAGCACCCACTCATGCTGGGTGAGTTCAATGTGAGGAGGCGGGTAGCTTGTCGTTAAATGGAGAGTAAAACCCCGTCACTAAAAAATGACGATGGGGTTTGATACTGTCCCAATGCTTTAGCTAACTAAAGCTTGTGTTCCAGGAAGTTCAATCGGCGCGGCGCTCACCTATCCAATATGCGGAATGAGGAGGCGGGTAGCTTGTTGTTAAATGGAGAGTAAAACCCCCGTCACTAAAAAATGACGATGGAGTTTGATACTGTCCCAATGCTTTAGCTAACTAAAGCTTGTGTTCCAGGAAGTTCAATCGGCGCGGCGCTCACCTATCCAATATGCGGAGTGAGGAGGCGGATAGCTTGTCGTTAAATGGAGAGTAAAACCCCCGTCACTAAAAAATGACGATGGAGTTAGATACTGTCCCAATGCTTTAGCTAACTAAAGCTTGTGTTACAGGAAGTTCAATCGGCGCGGCGCTCACCTATCCAATATGCGGAGTCATCAATGATATCCTAGGCTGGGAATATGTCTATTATATCACGGGAGCCATAGTTATCCTATGGTTTATCATTTGGATGTGTATCGTGTATGATACGCCTGCCCAACATCCCAGGATTAGTCCTCAGGAGAAACACTACATTGAGACCTGCCTGGGTCAGTCCGTCACAAAGAAGAAGGTAGGTAATAGTGTTTAGTGCTTTATTTCTATTTAGTCTGGCTGGGGGACTTTAAACAGGGGGCTCATCATCATGTTTATCAATCCTAGGATTGGTTTGTAGATCGCCACTCGTCTCTATTTGATGCTTTCGTCTTCATCTCCGTGTAAGAGCTGCTCCCGGAGTACTTCACGACTTGATCGATGTAATTCAGTCGTGGTCTGCCTCTTCCTTGTCACGCCTGCCCAACATCCCAGGATTAGTCCTCAGGAGAGACACTACATTGAGACCTGCCTGGGTCAGTCCGTCACAAAGAAGAAGGTAATAGTGTTTAGTGCTTTATTTTGACTTAGTCTGGCTGGGGGGACTTTAAACAGGGGGCTACCAGACTGAAATTTCCCTTGGTAAAGAAATAGCAAAGGTTAAGTTGCGAAGGGCATCCATTAGTAATAGGGTGTTTATAATGTAATAAGGTGTTGCCATTATGTATTATTTTGTTAATTGCCTGTATTATATTCACTTTAAACAAATAAATTACAAAAAAAAAAAAAAATAGTGAAATTTTTGTAGCCAAAACCAAATGTCAGCCGAAGGCAATCACCCTAGGGCTGATTGAGAGGCTGACGAAAGACGCCGACCCCGTCTGAACACGGGAAAAATAAATCTGTAATTCTGTATTCAATGGATTCATGGGATCCAGAAAAAAACCCCTTTTGACTGGCTTTTTCCCTACAGTTCCCAGTGCCATGGAGAAAAATCCTGACATCAGTCCCAGTCCATATGAACGTCATCCAACAGATTGGAGGAGTGTGGAGTTTATTTACCTTACTCACTCAGGCTCCTACTTACTTCAGATTTATTCATGGCTGGAACAACAAAATGGTGAGTGATATTGAATAGGTGGATACTGGATACCTCCATTACCTCCATTGCAGGGCCGTATCCAGGATTTCGTTGAGGGGGGGGGGGGGGGGGGGGAACAACTGATATATCGGGGGGGATGGATGCTTCAAAAAGTTGAAGTCCGCCCTACAGTAAAGGAGCAAAGATGACGCCCAACCCCTAAATACGACATTACGACCCTCATTTGTCGTATTTTATTTAACATTTAACCGAGAACGAAAATTCGAGAGTGGGGGTTAAAAATATCGTAGTGGGGATAAGCAGCTGACTAAAAAAATCAGCTGTTCGCATTAACCGACGAAAAAAATGGCGACTCTATCCGTTAACCGCAGTCGAGAGCTTGGTTTAGTATGGCAAGAGGGGAAGCGTAAACCTGAAAAATGGTTAACGGCCCCTCACGTCATAAACACACTTCCAGGTGAGGGTGAGGTAGTGACCCTTGAGAATGACAACCGGTCTTCAACGGCGTCACTACCTCCCCTCAGATGGAAGTGTGTTTATGACGTGAGGGGGCGTTAAACCACTTGTTCGGTTTTACGTATCCCTCTTGTATCTAGACGAAGTACTCTGCGTCGTGCTTTGCACATTGCATAACCATATATATTTTCAGGCGTTCATAAAATGAAGACAATAAATTTGGTAATTTTGACACCTCCACTATTTTTATTATTGCCAGACTGGTTAGCTTGGGCCCTGGAGGATAGATCATCTACCTTGTAAGTGCTAGGTCGGGGGTTCGATTCCCGCTTGGGGGGAATTTTGTCCTTAACAGATAAGGTTTGTTCTCCGAAAGGCTGACTTTCTCCTAGCCTGTCACTTTCGGGACGAGGCCTTATCGGTTACGGTTCCCTCTATGAAACCCCCTAAAAAAAATTCCCATTATTTCACTTTCTTTTCTTCAACACATGGCTGTTTCAGAGTACTGTGATATCATTTTGTTTGTTTGTTTGTTATTACTTTTTTTCTCTTTTTCTCTTTACCTATTTCCTTTTTTTTTCAGACAGGTGTGTTATCTGGTCTACCTCATCTCCTGAGGTTCTTATTCTCACTCGGATTCGGTATATTTGCTGACAGATTGCTGAAGAGAAAAACCCTGAGCCAGACAAACGTCAGAAAACTTGCATCGGCTTTTTGTAAGTTCCAAGTTTTTTTTTCCGAGGATTTACGTCACTGTAGGTAGATATTTGCCACTTACAGTTTTTTTTCATTGTCTTATCGTCCCGAAATGGAAGAGAAAGAAGACAGGATAGGAGAAAGCACTTCCGAGAACGATCCTCGTTTGACAAAAATATACTTTTTTGTAGAGGGATTTGCACTAAATACCAATATTTTCGTACTTCAAGTTCTTTCTGCCAGCCTAGTTAGCTTGGTTGGTAGCGCGTCTGCTTAGTAAGCGCTAGGCCGCGCGTTCGATTCCCGTCCGGGGAGGATTTTATCCTGATGGGATAATGTTCGTTCTCGGAACGGCTGGCTTTCTCCTATCCTGTCTTCCTTCGATTTGGAGACGATAAGACCCTAGCAGTTACAGTTCCCTCTGTCAAACCTCTTAAAAAAAGACCTTTCTGGAATAAAAACCTTAAACATAATCCTCTCCTCTCCACACAGGTACGTTGGTTCAAGGCATTTTCGTGTTAGGCCTGGCATTTTCAGGGTACAATTCTGCGGCGGCCATCTTTAATTTAGCCATGGCTACAATGGTTCACGGGGCCGTGACAGCGGGGCCCCTAGCCAGTTTGGTGGAACTCAGCCCCAACTTTGCAGGTACGAAATACACACGAATACAGGACAACTAAGAGCCCGTTCCCATTTGTGAATTCCATACCATTTTTCCCCGAATGTCCCGAATATTATCCTATGGGCAATGTTATTTAAATGAGAGTATTCCCACCACACACGACACGATTTTTTCCCCGAACGACACACAAAATGTCCTTTTTAGGCAATGCAATTTAAATGAATGTTCCCATTTAGGCACGACACGATTTTTTTTTTTTTTTTTCCGAATGACAAGTGGGAACGGGCCTTAAAGCGCTTTTATTCCAATAGACAGTTAGTCGTTCGCGCCGACTCCTTAGGTGGATTAAATCATTAACGAAGGTTGGTTGGTACTTGTATCATTTTAGTCAGCTCCCATGGCGTAGTGGTCACTGCACTCGCCTTGCACGCGGGAGACCCGGGTTCGATTCCCGGCGGGGTCAAGAAATTTGTATCATGCAAATGATTGATTCCGTGACTGGATGTTGCGGGGCCCACTCAGCCTCGTGAGGAAAATGAGTAGCTATGACATATCTTAGGTGGATTAAATCATTAACAAAGATTATTACTTGTATCATTTCAGGAGTTCTACAAGGCATCTCAGGAATGCTGTCGTCAATACCAAGTTTCATATCTCCAGTCTTAGTTGGCATCTACACAAATAATAATGTAAGTCAGCAACTGTTCATACAACGGTAACTTCCCATTTAGGTGCTGGGTCAACACGAGAACACTAGAAAGTAACCCGTTGAAATACGAGTCCATTTGTAATTCGAAATACGAGTGAAGGTTTTTTTTTTTTGTCGACGGGCATCGAACCCGGAACCTCCTGTATGGTAGGTAATCGCTTTACCACTGGGATAACCGTGCCGCCTAAAATTTCTAAGCTCATCACCTCATCATCTACCAACATTTCAAGCCCCTTATTTTTTGATCTTTTTCTTGGTTACAGCAAACCCCCGAGCAATGGACCAAAGTGTTCCTCATAACAGCCGCCTTACTGTTTATACCTGGAGTTTCCCGAATATTATCCTATAGACCTATAGGCAATGCTATTTAAATGAGAGTATTCCCACTACACACGACACGATTTTTTCCCCGAATGACTCACAAAATGTCCTTTTTAGGCAATGCAATTTGAATGAATGTTCCCATTTAGGCACGACACGATTTTTTTCCGAATGACAAGTGGGAACGGACCTTAAGTCGTTCGCGCCGACTCCTTAAGGTGGATTAAATCATTAACAAAGGTTTGTACTTGTATCATTTCAGGAGTTCTACAAGGCATCTCAGGAATGTTGTCGTCAATACCAAGTTTCATATCTCCGGTCTTAGTTGGCATCTACACAAATAATAATGTAAGTCAGCAACTGTTCATACAACGGTAACTTCCCATTTAGGTGCTGGGTCAACACGAGAACACCAGAAAGTAACCCGTTGAAATACGAGTACCTACATTTGTAATTCGAAATACGAATGAAGGTTTTTTATTGTCGACGGGAATCGAACCCGGAACCTCCTGTATGGTAAGCAATCGCTTTACCACTGGGATAACCGTGCCGCCTAAAATTTCTAAGCTGATCACCTCATCATCTACCAACATTTCAAGCCCCTTATTTGTTGATGTTTTTCTTGGTTACAGCAAACCCCCGAGCAATGGACCAAAGTGTTCCTCATAACAGCCGCCTTACTGTTTATACCTGGAGTTTTGAACCTATTTTGTGGCGATTCTGAACTTCAACCCTGGAATGATCCAAGTGAATACAATCTAGTCAAATCCAACAACAACAAGAAACCCAAAACCAAATCCAAACTGAAACCGAATTCAATAAACGATGATTCCAGCTAGAATTTTCCTTTTGTGTGTTTTCTTTTTTTCTTTAGAAAATCGCTTTGTTCGAGAGGTTTGATAGAGGGAACTGTAACAGCGAAGGTCTTATCGTCCCGAAATCGAAGAGAGAAGGAAGACAGGAGAAAGGCAGACGTTCCGAGAGCTCATCTGATCACTTTAGGATAAAATCTGCCCCGGGCGGGAATCGAACCCGCGACCTAGCGGTTACAAGGCGGGCGCGCAACCCTCCAAGCTCACTAGGCTAGCCCAGGCTCCAAGATTCCGAGAGCTCATCTGATCACTTTAGGATAAAATCCGCCCCGGGCGGGAATCGAACCCGCGACCCAGCGGTTACAAGGCGGGCGCGCAACCCTCCAAGCTCACTAGGCAAGCCCAGGCTCCAAGTTTATTGAGCTTGTGAAGGAATAAAATAATAATAAATAGCCAACTAAAAAAAAAAAAAAAAAAAAAAACACTGGGGAATTAAAAATAATTCGAAGGGAGTACCTTGTTGTTTTTTTTG
>NW_007377740.1:185800-220917 GCF_000475195.1 Diaphorina citri
ATAATAAATAGACTCTTGAGTGGAAGGTAACCACTAGGCGAGGTTAACACCGGAGGCGTTCTCCATCACCTAACTTAGAGCTCTATTATTATGTGATTAAATACTCAAATAAATAACTATAACATTCCATGCCTCGGCTGGGTTCGAACCCGCGCCCTCCTGTTTACCAGGGGAGCGACTTGACCACTACGTCACCGAGGCAGGTTATTCCACAATGGATGGTTTGAGAGAAAATAATAAAATTAAAATTTCATACAATTTATTCGATTCCCTGCAATGGTATTACAATACTATTCGTATTACGTATGTGCTGAAAGTAGGATAGGTAATTGAAGATGGATAATCAGTCATCTATTGCTAAAGCTAGTACGATGGAAAGACGTTGCATGGGTGCTATTACAAGAAAGAAGAAAAATTCGGGTGATTTAAAACGTGATATAACTAGTATAATTATGGATGGGTTCTGTTCTTCACGTTAACAAAACATAATGTTTTGACATTCGGTATCCGGACGGCATTACGTAATTTTTGACAACACAAGAAACCATACTGTATTATTTTGCACAAAGCTTATGGTAGGTACCTGAGATCAATGTGATTTCTCCATTTCTATAGACCTAATAATACCAAATGGTATTTCACTATTTGGTATCTTAAGGCAAAAGAAATCGAGGAATGACAAGAAACCATACTTCTCCCATGCTAATCAATACAGCAAGATTTCGTCTTCTTACTCCCCGACTTTTTCTTTCCCGTCTCCAGCGCGGATCGCTTGGGGGAGTCAATATTCGAGGAACTTGAATGTTGTACTATATGGACTGTCTTTCACCCTCAGGATCTGAAATTAAAGCAATAGGGTGCAAAATCTTATATTATAAGAACGAGATCCATTCACTCATTCACATTTCACACACTGATCGCTCTATCTCGAGAACCACATCAATCTCTAGCGCGAAGCTTACACTCTTCGTCTGCTTACACAGCATTGTATTCAGTGACTCCGAGAACGTCTGACTGCGGGCCTGTACAGGGACTTGAACTGGTTCACTGGTTACGACATAGTTGCGAGCCATCGTGAAGTGACTGACCAACAGGTCGACCTTGTTGACACTCGGGATGTTGGCCCTGCCAAGGAGGAGTTGGTCGCACGAGTTGGCCCGGTTTTTCCCTCGCCGTGTTGCCGTTTGGTCACGTGACGTTGCCTTGTCACGCAGTGAGGCCGTATAGTCACGTGATTTCGATATGTGCTCACGCGGTGTATAAAGTACGGTCACACGGTGATTGTATCGGTTTTGACTATCCCTCTTGTAGAGAAGTAGTTTGGGTTTTGTACTCTGCACATTGCATAACCATATATATATTTTCAGGCGTTCATAAAATGAAGACTCAATAAATTTGGTAATTTTGACACCTCCACTAATTTTATTATTTTCTATTATTGCCAGACTGGTTAGCTTGGGCCCTGGAGGGTAGAGCATCTACCTTGTAAGTGCTAGGTCGGGGGTTCGATTCCCGCCTGGGGGGAATTTTGTCCTTAACAGATAAGGTTCGTTCTCCGAAAGGCTGGCTTTCTCCTAGCCTGTCACTTTCGGGACGAGGTCTTATCGGTTACGGTTCCCTCTATGAAACCCCCTAAAAAAAATTCCCATTATTTCACTTTCTTTTCTTCAACACATGGCTGTTTCAGAGCAAGGAGGAGTTGGTCGCACGAGTTGGCCCGGTTTTTCCCTCGCCGTGTTGCCGTTATGTCGTGCGACTTTGCCTTGTGACCCAATGTGGTCGTATAGTCACGTGATTTCGATATGTGCTCACGCGGTGTTGTCGTATGATCACGTGATGTCGTTATATCACGCGGTGTTGTCATATGATCATGTGATGTTTTACTATCACGCGGCGTTGTCATATGATCTCGCGATGTTTTACACTCACGCGGTATTGCCAAATGGTCGCCGCGGGCCCCTCCAATCACATTATCGTCCACACTTAAACTCCTACCGCCTGTATAACCTCTCCACTTACACGCCTCCAGTAATCTCATCTCTTCCGGCGTCAACACAATCACCTCCACACTTCCAACGGCCACATCCATATTTCCTACGGCCACATCTGCCAAGGAGGAGTTGGTCGCACGAGTTGGCCCGGTTTTTCCCTGGCCGTGTTGCCGTTTGGTCACGTGACGTTGCCTTGTCACGCAGTGAGGCCGTATAGTCACGTGATTTCGATATGTGCTCACGCGGTGTTGTCATATGATCACGTGATGTTTTACTGTCACGCGGCGTTGTCATATGATCTCGCGATGTTTTACACTCACGCGGTGTTGCCAAATGGTCGCCCCGCGCCCCTCCAATCACATTATCGTCCACACTCAAACTCCTACCGCCTGTATAACCCCTCCACTGACACGCCTCCAGTAATCTCATCTCTTCCGGCGTCAACACAATCACCTCCACACTTCCAACGGCCACATCCATATTTCCTACGGCCACATTCATACTTCCCACGGCCACATCCACACTTCCCACACCCATATTTCCCTCTATCTCGTTCATTTCAACGGTAAGTATGTCAGCGTCTTCTTCTAGTTTAACGTTGATCTCATCGAACGATTTGTTGATCAGCTTCGCGCGAAGTTGATCCAACCGGTCTCGAGATTCGGTGAGATCGTAGTTGGGTTTATAGTCGGAGAAACACGAGTACTCCCTTCCTACTGCCTGTATAACCTCTCCACTGACATGCCTCCAGTAATCTCATCTCTTCCGGCGTCAACACAATCACCTCCACACTTCCAACGGCCACATCCATATTTCCTACGGCCACATTCATACTTCCCACGGCCACATCCACACTTCCCACACCCATATTTCCCTCTATCTCGTTCATTTCAACGGTAAGTATGTCAGCGTCTTCCTCCAGCTTAACGTTGATTTCATCAAAGGATTTATTAATCAGCTTCGCGCGAAGTTGATCCAACCGGTCTCGAGATTCGGTGAGATCGTAGTTGGGTTTATAGTCGGAGAAACACGAGTACTCCCGACCCAGATCGGGCAGGTTCGGGAACCGTTCGTAGTGTTTTCGGAGAACGTAGGAATTTTTGGAGTTGTCTGGGTCACTTGTGCTGATGTCACTATGGGTGATAGGTGCGTGGGATTTAGCTTTGTCATAGTGGCCATTAGGTGTTTCGTATTGTTGTTTATGTGTTGTACTGATCTCATATTGCTGTTTGTGTGTTGCACTAATGTTCTCATATTGCTGTCTGTGTGTTTCACTGATATGCTCGTATTGTCCACCAGGCATCTCATGTTGCTGTCCAATATGCCCAGATCCCTTTGTTTCACCAGTTATTTCATATTGTCCACTACACATTCCATATTGTTGTCCAATATGCCCAGATCCATCTAGCCTATCCTTACTTGCTCCATGGGTCCAACTCTCCCCCTGTCTATCACTTTCACTAACATTCCGTTTAGCCAGATTAGCTTTGGTTAGCTCCTCTTGGGTGACACCGGAGGCTATCCACTTCTCAGGCATGTCCCGTGCCCAGTCTGCAGGTCCTAGGATGACCTCCTGTAAGAACCTGGTGTGGTCTGAAGCCATCATATGGTCTGAAGCCAGACGTTCCTGGGGTTTCCCTTGGTCATCTTGATATTTATTTGCTGCTCCCAGAAGCATCCCTTCATGAAAGGTATCTTCTTCGTGGGGCACAACCATATCTTGATAGGCTTCTGATCTATGTGGTACAACATGATCCAAATAAGAGATATTCCCACGAGAATCTTGTCTGTGTTTCAAGCTTGTATCGTGAGATATATCTATCCCACGAGAATGACCTTTGGAATTCAAGCTTGCTGTATCGCGAGACAAGTCTATGGTGTCATACCGACGTCTAGCGGCCAGCAATATTGTGCACCCGACATCACCATCGGAGTTCGAATTCAAAAATTTTAGCAAATCAGATTGCTCAAGCCGAGGATTAAAGTTTTTAGCCCGTCCTTCCTTCATTATTACGATAGTAATAAAACAAGCTGGGCCCGTCTCTCCGGGAATTTTTTAGCCCGTAGTTTATTCGATCGTGGTTAAAGAAAATCAGTACCTACATATGTACCTACCTAATTTGTTTAATATTCAGTTTATTATTATTGATTTGATTTTTGATTTTACTTTCATGTAATGATTTAAAATCAAGACTAGAGCCCGTTCTCCCTTTATTCCTTTTCACCCATCCATTTATTGGCCTTGCTCGGCGTAGCTCAACATAGGTGACGCTAAAACCGGTCTAATCACGATCGAATAAACTACGGGCTAAAAAGTTCCCGGAGGGACGGGCCCAGCTTGTTTTGCTTGGGTTAAACTACACTAATAACACCCATATTTATGAACAAAATGCTGGCTCTTAAGTTCGTGCTAAGCATAGTCTCAAGGCATTTGATTGGTCAATTTTGACTTGAGACTGATCTAAGAACGATCATTCTTGTTCATAAATACGAGTGTCAGGATTAAACTTAAACCGAGTTTAAACTCAGACTGTGACCCCCGGCCATAAGAGGTAGGTACAGTATTTAATTTACCTGTTAGTTTCCTCAGATGTTTGGTGGCAAACACTTGTTTCTCCCAGATCATGGACAGGATATGATCCAGTCGTTTCATACTCCAGAGGAACTTGCGCTGTCTGTGTGTTTCACTGATATGCTCATATTGTCCACCAGGCATCTCATGTTGCTGTCCAATATGCCCAGATCCCTTTGTTTCACCAGTTATTTCATATTGTCCACTACACATTCCATATTGTTGTCTAATATGCCCAGATCCATCTAGCCCATCCTTACTTGCTCCATGGGTCCAACTCTTCCCCTGTCTATCACTTTCACTAACATTCCCTTTAGCCAGATTAGCTTTGGTTAGCTCCTCTTGGGTGACACCGGAGGCTATCCACTTCTCAGGCGAATCACGTGCCCAGTCTGCAGGTCCCAGGATGACCTCCTGCAAGAACCTCGCGTGGTCTGAAGCCATCATGTGGTCTGAAGCCAGACCAGCCTGGGGTTTCCCTTGGTCTGGATATTTATTTGCTGATCCGAGAAGCATCCCTTCATGAAAGGTATCTGCTTCGTGGGGTACAACCATATCTTCATAGACCTCTGATGTGTGAGGCACAACTTGATCCAAATAAGAGGCATTCCCACGAGAATCTCGCCTGTATTTCAGGCTTGTATCGTGAGATATATCTATCCCACGAGAATGACCTTTGGAATTCAAGCTTGCTGTATCGCGAGACAAGTCTATGGTGTCATACGCCATATCAGGTACATTTTCAAATTCCCGTTTTATATGACAGGGACCATGATCTAGTGTTGTTCCAAAATGAGTTTCATGAGATGTCTCAATATTTTCTGTTTTGAAAGCTTCCGGAATGCTATAGTAGGGCAAAATGTGGGCCAAGTCGAACCGCTCGCTCAGACAAGGGTACATCGTGCTCGTGTCTGGTACAGAGTCGTGGATAGGGTTGGATTCCAGGAGACGTTGTTCATGAGATGTCTCAATATTTTCTGTTTTGAACGCTTCCGGAATGCTATAGTAGGGCAAAATGTGAGCCAAGTCGAACCGCTCGCTCAGACAAGGGTACATCGTGCTCGTGTCTGGTACAGAGTCGTGGATAGGGTTGGATTCCAGGAGACGTTGATAGGTCACAATATGGTCTGGCTCTTGATCTATTCCAGGTAAATATGGCAAAGTATCGCCACGATCTTGATCTAAATATGGCAAAGTGTCCCCACATGGCACATTACCCCCTGTTCTTCGTTCTAAATATGGCACAGTGCCCTTGTGTGGCCCATTACCCCCAGTAGGACTTGTGATATGTTCCGATACTT
This sequence comes from Diaphorina citri, assembly GCF_000475195.1. Taxonomy (NCBI): domain Eukaryota; kingdom Metazoa; phylum Arthropoda; class Insecta; order Hemiptera; family Psyllidae; genus Diaphorina; species Diaphorina citri. The sequence continues at coordinate 191,665 of NW_007377740.1, forward strand.
TCAGATATGGAGGCTTCTGAGACCCAAACAGTTCCGTAATACTCACATAGGGTTTCTCATCACTCGGGTCTTGTTTTCGGGTCAGGATTTCTCGTACATTTCTTGTTGGACTTTCGTCACGCCTGTGATCTCGAATTGTTAAACAAGGTTCAAAACCACTTGTGCGTGTCCACTCTCCTTTGCTGGTAGTTTCATACGAGTCGATATCATGGACTCTTTCCAGCTCTCTTGTACTGAGTTTGTGGATTGGCTCGGAAGGTTTTGATTCTTGAAATGGCGTACCACAAGGATCAACTTTGTCTCCGTAACTTTCAATACTTCCAGACATCAGATAATATTTATCTCTCTCATTTCTCACATCATATTCAAGGGATCCACCGCATTCGGTCACACTCTGAGTTCCATAAACTCTTCTATACAGCTCCAAGTCATGGATTATCTCACCGCTCCGATACACCATGTCATGGATTCCTCGCATCTCAATGTCATCGCTATCGACGCTAACTTCCGGTCGTCACAGACCGCGGTCTAGCGACGCAGACGGACTCGCGTTGTAATCTGACGTGCGTCGAAACTTGACGCATTCGCTGAGTTCCGCGTGGGAGCGCTGGTAGTGTTCGTTGAAGTCTAACCGGTTGCTGAGAAGTTTGAGCGCCACGTTCGGATGTGTGGAGAGGTCGAGAAGGAATTTTTTCAGTGTGCTCTGTGAACAAACAGGGTTTGGGGGGTCAGTATTTTGAACAGAGGATAGTGTGTCAGGGTTAATACTGTGAACAGGGGGACAGTGTAGAGGTCAATATTTTGAAGGGGATACGAGAGAACGAGAGTTAGATCACGGTAGGAGCAAGATGGGCACGATTTTTACTTTCCTTATCCTATAGGAAGGAAAGTAATGTAATCGGGTCAAAATTTCGATGGTCGGTTTTTAGTGCCAAAACACGTTTTGAGGTCCCTAGAGCCTAAATCCAAAGTTTCAGCCATTGGTCCGTGGGTGTGTTCAGTATTGTGAACAGAGGATAGTGTGTAGGGTTAATACTGTGAACAGGGGGGACAGTGTAGAGTTAAATATTTTGAAGGGGAGACGAGAGTTAGATCACGGTAGGAGCAAGATGGGCACGATTTTTTTCTTAAGAGCTTTAATTTTGCGAATTAAATTCGGGAATTTATTTAACATGCAAAAGGGGAATTTATCTATAGATCTACAAATCTACATTTTAACACACACAAGGAATGTTTCTGTAGCTTTTCTTTTTAAGAAATTAAGTTAAATTTTCAAAGCTCCTTCTGTACCCAATAAAGGTGAGTACATATTTTGAACTGGAGGTCAGAAACTTTTTTTCTCTTTATTTTAGACAGACTAAAAAAAAGAAAAGAAAAAAAAAAAAAAAAAAAAAAAAAAGAAGGTGAACATCACAATATAAAAATTCGGTACATTATAAATGTTCACTAATTTTCAACAACCTAGAGTAAATTTACAATAAATCAACAGTGGGCGTTCAAGACAAATGGATTTGTGCGTATTGTAAGAACATTCTACAATGGATGGTTTGAGAGAAAACAATTATTTAAAAAATTCATACAACTTATTCTATTCCCTGCAATTCATGTCAACTTTGAAAATGAACCTCATATCCGGTAAATTAATCAAAGGCCTACTAGGAATGAATCACACATAGCTGACTTAAAATACACCGTGTATGGACAAAAGAAACTGTGAGAAGACATGAAGATGTGTTCGAAATCCGCTCGATCTCGTATTGTAATGGTGATACATAATACATACTATTCGTATTACGAATGTGCTGAAAGTAGGATAGGTAAGTGAAGATGGATAATCCTCTACTGGTAAAGCTAGTACGATAGAAAGACGTTGTATAGGTGCTACAAATAGACAAGAAGAAAAAACTTTTCGGGTGAAACGTGATATATACATATAATTAGTCTATAGGTGGGTTCTGTTCTTGATGTCCACAAAGCGTAAGACATACGGACGGCATTACGTAATTTTTGGCAACACAAGAAACCATCGTCTCCCATTCTAACGCCAGCCACTCACTATCAGGTAGACCTGACAGGCGGACTTTTTCAGCCGTACCTGTCAGGTCTACCTGATAGTGTGTGTGTGCTCATCAGTTATCAGACGGACCTGATCAGGTGTACCTGATAGTGTGTGTGTTCATCAGCTATCAAATAGACCTAACAGGTGGACTTTTTCATCCGTACATGTCAGGTCTACCTGATAGGGAGTAGCTGGTCTAATCAATACAGCAAGATTTCGTCTTCTTACTCCCCGACTTTTTCTTTCCCGTCTCCAGCGCGGATCGCTTGGGGGAGTCAATATTCTCAATCTCTAACGCGAAGCTTACACTCTTCGTCTGCTTACACAGCATCGTATTCAGTGACTCCGAGAACGTCTGACTGCGGGCCTGTACAGGGACTTGAACTGGTTCACTGGTTACGACATAGTTGCGAGCCATCGTAGGAGCTTTAATTTTGCGAATTAAATTCGGGAATTTATTTAACATGCAAAAGGGGAATTTATTTATAGATCTACAAATCTACATTTTAAACACATAAGGAAGGTTTCTGTAGCTTTTCTTTTTAAGAAATTAAGTTAGTGTACCCAATAAAGGTGAGTACATATTTTGGATTTGAATATAGGTCAGAAATTTTTTTTCTCTTTATTTTAGACAGACTAAAAAAAGAAAAGGAAGAAAGATCATTTTTTAAGCTGCTAAAATAATACGATGATATACGTCCACTCACATGGTAACTCTTCGTAATGGACGTATACTGTGCTTTCATATCCGGGATCAGCTTCGTTCGAAACTTGGCCATACACTTCTCATGTTTTTTCTGTTCTTCTTCACACGTTCCATACTCTTCTATCTTCAACTCCAGGTCGGTTCGCCTCTTCAGTTCCTTCTCACAGCTTTGTATGAACGCCTCTTGCAGACTCCTCAGCTCTAAGATGCAATAGCGACGGAATTCAGCTAGTAAAAACATAATTTCGAAGTAATTGTGCAAATAAAGAACACAATTTCCTAGTAATTTGTTCAATTACTTTGCCAAATGAATCTTGCAGAAGATTTAGAAAGTTTTTATTCTATCTCCAATGGCTTCTGGCAGTCAATAATGACAGGTCTGTGTCGTAGCATGCCCATCTCGTAGTATGCCTCTCATCAGATGGGCGATAAGAGACACAATACTTCCCATTTAGGTGCTAGGTCAACATGAGAACACCAGAAAGTCCCTCGGTGAAATATTATTTGCAATCGAAAATATGAGTACAAATTTTTGTCGATGGTGGGATTCGAACCCGGGACCTTCTGCATGGCAAGCAAGCGCGTTACCACTGGACCCCCGTTAAAAAGGTATAGTCTCACCTGTTCCAGAGGTCCATTCAGGTCATAATCCAATACGAAGATATCCCAGCCCAAATCCTTACTGGATACAACCAGGGTCTTGATGGTCAACCTCGCCAGCACCTCCTTATCGTCAAACTGAGCATTCGTACCCCGTATAGCGGCATCCAGGACTTCATGTAAGTACGCGGAGTGAAGGTGACTAGCTGGCTTGTTCAGTTCCGCTCTGGAGTGAAAGGGACAGAGATTTTAATAGACAAATTTATACCATTTAAGGTATATTATTAACTGTATTGTTTTGTACAAAGTTTATGGTACCTGAGATCAATCAATTAAGGCTAAAATTGAGAAATCACATTGTACATTGTTAAATAAATTAATGCCGTTTCTTTGTAATATCACAACTTTGGAGCTCACTGCAGCATTGTAGGATTTTTCCAAATATCTCAATAATACGGCGTTTACCTACCTTGCTGGCACCGGTTGCTATGCATATTTACATGGCTACTCATTTTCCTCACGAGGCTGAGTGGGCCCCGCAACAGCTAGTCACGGAATCAATCATTTGAATGATACAATTTTTTTTTGATCCCGCCGGGAATCGAACCCGGGCCTCCCGTGTGCAAGGCGAGTGCTGTGACCACTACACCATGGGAGCTGATTTTGAAAATTCAAGTTAAAAAATCAAATTGACTTTTTTTGTTGAGTCAGATTCGTAGAAGCTCAACCCGTCCTTTGGGGCTGACCAGCCCCTACACCTAAGCCTCAGTTTGGGCTTTTTGTGTGTGTTTGTTGAGTCAACTTACATGAGCAGTTTCATGAGGCAATGAATGAAGTCGCCCTGCCCGAGCAACATATACCGCCTCAGACCCTGCAAGTGTTGATACAGACCAAATTTCTTCACCAATACACTCAGCACCATCTTGGAGTTCTCACTGTACGCGCTTTCTATTAGTGCGCTCAGTTGGTTACATGGTCTAACCATTGAGAGAAGGTCCCCATTGGTTTCCATATCACGTAGGACCTTCCGAGTTCCCGCCAGGGGCGTTTTTTCGTCGCAGATGTGGTTGAGAAAGTTGATGCAGATACCCGCCCGCAGGATTTGTTCAGCGGTGAGCTTGCTCATGAACGGAACCATTGAGAGAAGGTCCCCATTGGTTTCCATATCACGTAGGACCTTCCGAGTTCCCGCCAGCGGCGTTTTTTCGTCGCAGATGTGGTTGAGAAAGTTGATGCAGATACCCGCCCGCAGGATTTGTTCAGCGGTGAGCTTGCTCATGAACGAAGGGATCTTGGATTCACTGCAAGTCAGACAAGAAATGAGTTTAAAGCGGCTTTCACACTGAGGTAACACGTCGCAAGTAGCAAGTCGCAAGATGCTACGTAGCATGCATCTTCAAAGACCAGACCATAAAAATGAATAGAAGAGAGTATCTAGTTGTATTTGTTAGTAATAAATAGATAGCACTTAATATTTGATTCGGGTTTTACAAAATGAGTATATGAGTAAGAATCATACGAGAAAAATCGGAAGCAATGTACACCACATAAATGGGAACTACTTGCTGTGTTCCCTGCTAGAGTTCTGGCACACTTTAAAACAAATAATATAAAAATTCGGTACATTATAAATGTTCACTCATTTTCAACAACCTAGAGTAAATTTACAATAAATCAACAGTGGGCGTTCAAGACAAATGGATTTGTGCGTAACGTAAAGGTAAACACACACTACTATCACGTCACGTGAGCTCACGTGATAGTAGTGTAGCTGTCCTGAACGAAATTACATACAATATTATGGGAAAACTTTGAACTATATCTTTCTGACTCCCATGAGCTCACGCGACACGATAGTAGTGTTTTTCTATATTTAATATTCTAATAATAATAAATAGACTCTTGAGTGGAAGGTAACCACTAGGCGAGGTTAACACCGGACGTGTTCTCCATCACCTAACTTAGAGCTCTGTCTAATGTCCGTGTGTCCATGATAAAGTAAGTCTAATTAATGTATTGACCGTTGCAATGAACTCTCAAGAATACGTAAGATTAGAGCTCTATTATTATGTGATTAATTACTCAAATAAATAAGGATAACATTCCATGCCTCGGCTGGGTTCGAACCCGCGCCCTCCTGTTTACCAGGCGAGCGACTTGACCACTATGAAATGTAATATTGAAACTGATGACCAAAGTGAACCATCTCACTGATCAGACAGCTGATTTAAAATATCATTTTGGTGAAAAAATCTTGAAAAATTACCCATGTGGCTGCAGTAATCGGGTTCGAGAATGTTTGTTTTTTTTTTTTTTTTTTTTTTTTTTTTTTTTTTTTAAAATTTCAAGATGCAACTCGTGATGCTGGCCAGATGGAATTTGAAATGCTGAAACCAAAAAGCAGAACCACGTAAGTTTTTAAGCCGCAAGAAAGTCAGTTTAGTTAGCTTGGAGGGTAGCGCGTCTACGTTGTAAGCGCTGGGTCGCGGGTTCGATTTCCGCCTGGGGCGGATCTTATCCTAAACAAATATAGTTCGTTCTCGTAACAGCTGGTTTTCTCCTATCCTGTCTTCATTCTCTCTTCACTTTCGGGACGATAAGACCTTAGCAGTAACAGTTCCCTCTATCAAACCTCTTTAAAAAATGTATTCATTGTATTTTAGTGCCCAATATTGGTAGAAACTTGTAATCTAACTACCCGTTTTGTATTTCCCTATAAGTAAATGAAATTACCATTTAAGGACATCAGAAAAATAAGTCGTTGTTCCACTGTCGAGTCGAAAAAAAAAAAAAATAAAAAAAAATGGATTTTTAGATTGTAAAAAAATTTTCAGCCAAATTTACTCGAACCGGGCCTCAGACTTACATTCACCGTTTCAGAGGAGATTTGAATAGGACAAGTGATTCGAGTTCATAGGCGAGGGAGGACAAAAATAAACGAGAGGATTAATAAAATTTCTTTACATATTTAAAATTTGATATGCACGGTACTGATTTAAACTAGCCGGCAATCCCTTAGTTCATTTCCAAGACAATCACCCAAAAACCACTTAAGTATAGTGTTGCTCAACTTCAGTGATCTATTGGGAAGAGGTGGATTTAAGAGCTTAATCTACTGGCTAAAAATAAAACAAGAATAAGAAGTACAGCCAGTGTTTCATTACCTGGTAATTTCCTCAGATGTTTGGTGGCAAACACTTGTTTCTCCCAGATCATGGACAGGATATGATCCAGTCGTTTCATACTCCAGAGGAACTTGAATGTTGTACTATATGGACTGTCTTTCACCCTCAGGATCTGAAAAACACATTGAGACCCATACCCATTTTACTAATATTTCCCTGGAGCCCGGAGGGGTTCTCATTAAATCACCGCGTCTAGCATATGTGCTATACGCGGGCAGAATGGAAAGTTTTCGGTAAAAACTTTGTTTATCCCGTGTCTAGCACATATGCTAGACAAAAGGCATTCTTTACACTAATATAATAGCTAGATTTTGTAGACAAGTAAAAGAGAATGGTCTCCATTTTTTTTTTTTTTTTTTACTTTCCTTATCTTATAATAAGGAAAGTAATGTATTCGTCGAAATTTCGACTTACCCAGGTTTTTGCATTTTTTGCATTTCTTGTTTTATTCCGACCAAGTTAGATGCATACTTTGTTATCATAAAACAATAAATAATAAAAATGTAAAAAATAATACATTTTCTGTACTTTTCATGTTAAACATCTCTTAAAAATAATACTGGAAAAAATAGTTTCTTTATTACTCGGAATTTGCAAAAACCGTTTGCACAGAAAAATTCTGTAAGATCTGGAGTTTTCAATTAGCACAAGAAAGACTCAGTAGCGTCTAGCAAATCTTCAAGGCTCGATGTGAACAAACAGAAGGTCTGTCTAGCATATGTGCTACACGGTACTCAAAAAAGTTCTCTGTCTAGCATATATGCTAGACACGGGTCTCAACGTGCAAATAAAGAACACAATTTCCTTGTAATTTGTTCAATTACTTTGCCAAATGAATCTTGCAGAAGATTTAGAAATTTTTTATTCTATCTCCAATGGCTTCTGGCAGTCAATAATGACAGGTCTGTGTCGTAGCATGCCCATCTCGTAGTATGTCCCTCATCAGATGGGCGATAAGAGACACAATACTTCCCATTGAGGTGCTGGGTCAACACGAGAACACCAGAAAGTCCCTCGGTGAAATATTTGCAATCGAAAAAATGAGTACAAATTTTTGTCGATGGTGGGATTCGAACCTGGGACCTTCTGCATGGCAAGCAAGCGCGTTACCACTGGACCAACCGTGCCCCCTTACAGAAGTATAGTGTTTCTCACCTGTTCCAGAGGTCCATTCAGGTCATAATCCAACACGAAGATATCCCAGCCCAAATCCTTACTGGATACAACCAGGGTCTTGATGGTCAACCTCGCCAGCACCTCCTTGTCATCAAACTGAGCATTCGTACCCCGTATAGCAGCATCCAGGACTTCATGTAAGTACGCGGAGTGAAGGTGACTAGCTGGCTTGTTCAGTTCCGCTCTGGAGTGAAAGGGACAGAGATTTTAATAGACAAATTTCTATCATTTCAGGTATATTATTGACTGTATTGTTTTGTACAAAGTTTATGGTACCTGAGATCAATCAATTAAGGCTAAAATTGAGAAATCACATTGTACATTGTTAAATAAATAAATGCCGTTTCTTTGTGTTATTATATCACAACTTTGGAGCTCACTGCAGCATTGTAGGATTTTTCCAAATATCTCAATAATCCAGCGCCCAATGTTTACCTACCTTGCTGGCACCGGTTGCTATGCATATTTACATGGCTACTCATTTTCCTCACGAGGCTGAGTGGGCCCCGCAACAGCTAGTCACGGAATCAATCATTTGAATGATACAATTTTTTTTTGATCCCGCCGGGAATCGAACCCGGGCCTCCCGTGTGCAAGGCGAGTGCTGTGACCACTACACTATGGGAGCTGATTTTGACAATTCAAGTTAGAAAATCAAATTGACTTTTTTTGTTGAGTCAGATTCGTAGAAGCTCAACCCGTCCTTTGGGGCTGACCAGCCCCTACACCTAAGCCTCAGTTTGGGCTTTTTGTGTGTGTTTGTTGAGTCAACTTACATGAGCAGTTTCATGAGGCAATGAATGAAGTCGCCCTGCCCGAGCAACATATACCGCCTCAGACCCTGCAAGTGTTGATACAGACCAAATTTCTTCACCAATACACTCAGCACCATCTTGGAGTTCTCACTGTACGCGCTTTCTATTAGTGCGCTCAGTTGGTTACATGGTCGAACCATTGAGAGAAGGTCCCCATTGGTTTCCATATCACGTAGGACCTTCCGAGTTCCCGCCAGCGGCGTTTTTTCGTCGCAGATGTGGTTGAGAAAGTTGATGCAGATACCCGCCCGCAGGATTTGTTCAGCGGTGAGCTTGCTCATGAACGAAGGGATCTTGGATTCACTGCAAGTCAGACAAGAAATGAGTTTAAAGCGGCTTTCACACTGAGGTAACACGTCGCAAGTAGCAAGTCGCAAGATGCTACGTAGCATGCATCTTCAAAGACCAGACCATTATTTCAAATGAAACCTTCCTCACTGAGGATACATGTTGCTACTTGAACCCTGGAAACAAGTAACAGTGTTACTTCAACACCAACAGTCTGGAGTTTTGTTAGTTGCTACTTGTGATTGTTTGTGGGAAAAAATATTTTTTGATACCTACGCAGTTCATTTTTATTGTCACATGTTGTTAGTTGTTACTCCAATGTGAAAGTTCATGTTTCTTTGAACAAGATTCAGGACGTAAGCAGTAGCATCTTGCGACTTGCTACTTGCGACGTGTTACCTCAGTGTGAAAACCGCCTTAAGATGACCTCTGTGGTACCTCAACCATCTTGAGATTCAAAAGGACTCAAGTTCATAACCAGGTCAATTCAACAGTTTGCTCAGCTGATCTGCTGGTATCGCAGCGTCTGATAACTCTGATAAGATATCTCAGTCGTAACTTTCATTAAGAGAATGGCAGAGGTGGCTGAACCCAGAAACGCGTCTAAGAGAACATGTTGTTGTTGTAGAGGCTTTAGTTATAGCCGAAAGATGACAAAGTAGAGAAAATATCTCCTCTATCAGCCATACACCAGCGTGATAGTCTCTAGCCATGTTTAATTGGCTCGTCCTGAACCGCGGTCAACCATCGTGAAGACTTATGCTTAGTCTTTAAAAGCAGAGATAACCCTTTGAAGAACTGCCAGCTAGCTAGACTGGTTGGCTGTTCTCCTCCCTGTTTTAGAAATTGCACGCAAGAGAAGTAAAACAGGATAAAATCGCATTTTGTGGCCCGTTTTAAGCTTTTGTCGGCAGATTCTAGAATTACCTCAGTCTATACTTTCCCTCCCACACATAGCTACTATTCAGATGACTATCTTCACACACAAAGAATTCTCCATGGGGATCGCGCAATGTTCCCTCCACCATCCACTGACTGATGAGAAGGAAGAATGGCCGGGTCATCTGAAAATACAGAGGAAGTAAATTAATACTCTGTGAAATACACATGAGTTACAACTGCACCCTGATAAAGATAATAAAATCTATTCTAAAATCCAAATCATGAATTATTTGTGGAGATGCTGATAGCTCTTTCACATTTTTTTCCTTTTAGGCGCTTTGACACTACGGACAGTAGGTCGTTTTACTTTTGGGGATATCGCGTTCGAAGAGCTTAATTTACTATTTGTCAACTATAAAATTCATTTTTATTCGTACCTACTTTCCTACTTAAAGTAAAAGAGAAAATATATTTTAAATAAAAAGTAGTCTAAGGTCAGGTCATGTAATTACGTAACATAATCTAAGGGCAGGTTTATCTAAAAATTTAAACCTAATCTAAGGACAGATTATCTATTTTCTAAATTTAATTTACTTACCGAAGACAACAACCCAGTGACACACGGCAACAGCTCATATTTTAAATAAAAAGTAGTCCAAGGTCAGGTCATGTAATTACGTAACATAATCCAAGGGCAGGTTTATCTAAAATTTTAAACCTAATCTAAGGACAGATTATCTATTTTCTAAATTTAATTTACTTACCGAAGACAACAACCCAGTGACACACGGCAACAGCTCCGGACTGCCCACGTGAATATATCTCGCTACGGAGCTGATCAGCTCACCGCCCGTCAGACCGTCTGACGCCCCCAGCACATCAGACAAGCATTGGAACCGAGACATTTGGGTTCGAGTCCAGGTCATGAGACGTAGGAGAGAGAAGCTGCAACCTCCCAGTGTAGAGGAGAGATGTTCCTCGGACATCGGGGAGTCGATGACATTAGCCGACGACGTGTTACCGGAAGATGCCTGAAAAAAGCAGAGTTATAGAGTTCGATTTGGAGACGGAATATTTGGGTTCGATTTCCCGCGGGGACGAACAGACATAGCGCTTACAGGCACTTTACCTTCCAAGCTAACTAGGCTGGTCTTGAAATATTTGTAAGTTCGATTTGGAGACGGAATATTCGGGTTCGATTTCCCGCGGGGACGAACAGACATAGCGCTTACAGGCACTTTACCTTCCAAGCTAACTAGGCTGGTCTTGAAATATTTGTAGTCAAAATACCAGTGCAATTTTGTGTCAATGGTGGGTATCGAACCATGGACCTTCTGTAAGGCAAGTTTCCTTAACCCCTTAAAGTACTTCGTCTGATATATCAGACACCACGAAATGTCATAAAAGTTGCCCCTGACTGATATATCAGTCAAGCTTAAATATTGAAAGGACATAATATAAAATCTATATTTAGGAGCAAAAAAGAGCCCGAGGGTGGAGAGGGTTCAATTCCTCCCCTCAGGGCCGGATTACCCATAAGGCAGAATGGCAGACTGCCACGGGCCCCGCGTTTTTGGGGCCCCACGCTTTGAGGACTTGCACTAGATATTATGGGTTTTTTCTAAAAAAAAAAAGAAAATGTTGCATGATATTTTGCATGAAAGATGTGCTCACAAACATTAAAACTTCAATGTGTAAAGAACGGAAACGGCAAAATACATTTTAATAACAAAACTCGTAGTTCGTAGGTAATGATTGATACAAATGAATTAGGTAGGTATAATTGTTTTCTAGTAGGGAGGGGGTAGGTCCTGGGGGCCCCGCGCCCCGCGGGGCGCTAATCCGGCCCTGCCTCCCCTCCCCTAAATACGGCCCTGAGTATGTTTAAATCCTACAATACCAAGTTGGACTTCCGATCTGGAGGTTGGTGGTTCAAGTTCAAGTTGTGATAAAATTTAGCGTTAGTTGACATTCTACATAGGTATTTTATTTGCCAGCCTAGTTAGCTTAGTTGGTAGTGCGTGTGCCTTGTAAGCGCTAGGCCGTGGGTTCGATTCCCGCCCGGGGCGGATTTTATCCTGATGGGATAATGTTCGTTCTCGGAACGGCTGGCTTTCTCCTATCCTGTCTTCCTTCTCTCTCCGATTTCGGGACGATAAGACCCTAGAGTTACAGTTCCCTCTGTCAAACCTCTTAAAAAAAAAAAAAAAAAAAAAAAATAGAGAAGTGGTCAATGTAATCAAATTAAAATGTTCCTTCTGATATTATGTTGTTTCATAGGTACCACCTCCCTCCCAAATAAATGAGGAGGTTCAACAGACCTAAAGCACCGTTCAAACCGGTGGAAAATTGGTATAATACGTCGGTGAAACCGTCATAATAAATTGGTATATTGGTAATACCGGTATAATTTATTGGCTTGAGATGTAAAGGCAGTGTTTTCCGCCCGCCAGTACACTCGACCGTAAAACACCAGCCTTACTCACTTTACACCGCTTTTTCACTAGATCTTAGCCTTTTGCGTACAGAATCAATTTCACCAGAATCGCTCTTACGGTAGGATTCATGTCCCACATGAAACTCAAGCGTTGTTGTTACAGTCAGACGTAAACAAAACATTTTTTTCAAATACGGTAGGATTCATGTGAGACATGAAACCTCCGAAAAGCGATTTGTGGTAGGCTTCATGTCACACATGAAATTGTTCCCTCGCTTTTAATTTATTTTCTTTTTTTTCCTAGTTGAGATAGAAACATCTGGTTTTTTTTGTCTTCTTCGGAAATCTTCGGACTATAATTCCGAATGCTTTGGAATCATAATAAACAAACACCGGCTTTTCAGTCTGCATTTGAAAGGAGCAAAAGATACACAAGTTCCTAGGCACGTCCTACCGTAACGCCTCCTATCTGTAAAAATCAAGCCGACCGTAGCGAGTAAATCTGTAGCTTCATGCTGGACATGAATCCTACCGTATCGCCAGATTCAAGTTATATTTCTCCTACCATAATGGTAAGATGCAACTCGTGATGCTGGCCAGATGGAATTTGAAATGCTGAAACCCAAAAAGCAGAACCACGTAAGTTTTTAAGCCGCAAGAAAGTCAGTCTAGTTAGCTTGGAGGGTAGCGCGTCTACATTGTAAGCGCTGGGTCGCGGGTTCGATTTCCGCCTGGGGCGGATCTTATCCTAAACAAATAATATAGTTCGTTCTCGTAACAGCTGGTTTTCTCCTCTCCTGTCTTCATTCTCTCTTCACTTTCGGGACGATAAGACCTTAGCAGTTACAGTTCCCTCTATCAAACCTCTTCAAAAAAATGTATTCATTGTATTTTAGTGCCCAATATTGGTAGAAACTTGTAATCTCACTACCCGTTTTGTATTTCCCTATAAGTAAATGAAATTACCATTTAAGGACATCAGAAAAATAAGTCGTTGTTCCACTGTCGAGTCGAGAGTTCTCGGCTGTGGGAATCGAACCCGGGACCTTCTGCAACCGCGTTACCACCGGACCATGGGGTCCTTACCTTTGACTTTTCATCCTGCATGGTTCCCTCCAGGATAGACCTAAGGAAATGGCCGTGCTCTTCAATCACGGTTCGCAAACTGGTCGCCTGGTGCACCAGACTCTCGAATTTCTGCCACGCTGTCTCGACCACTTCGAATGAAAATGCTCTTCAATCACGGTTCGCAAACTGGTCGCCTGGTGCACCAGACTCTCGAATTTCTGCCACGCTGTCTCCACCACTTCGAATGAAATGTAATATTGGAACTGATGACTAAAGTGAACCATCTCGCTGATCAGACCCGAGCCTTGCTTGAGAAGTGAAGACAGTTCTGTAGGAACAAGAGAACACAAATAATGAAATGTAATATTGGAACTGATGACTAAAGTGAACCATCTCGCTGATCAGACCCGAGCCTTGCTTGAGAAGTGAAGACAGTTCTGTAGGAACCAAGAGAACACAAATAATGAAATGTAATATTGGAACTGATGACTAAAGTGAACCATCTCGCTGATCAGACCCGAGCCTTGCTTGAGAAAATCGTTAAACTAAATACCTACTTGAGATTGTATGAGGCAGAGATTATGATAATAGTTGGACAGTTCTTCCCGCAGAGCACACACTAAGCCTTGTCGTACAAAACCCTTGTGTTTGGACAAAGTAGTGTACGATGCTACGGTGTTGTAGAGTAATCCCAACTCCATTACACACAGCACAATGCTTCTCCGCTCTACTTGAACCTGAAATCAAAGAGGGAGCAACATGAGACAATTGGGTAGTAATAGTAACATCTTTTTTGGGTATTAACTTTTTTTTTCCAAGTCTAAACTAGGAATAAGTGGCAAAGATGCCTCAGGTTCCTGGAAATTTAATTTTGCACATATTTTAAGTTTACATTTTGTGCACATACAAACACAATTCTGTGCTTCTACTTTTTTTTTGTGGAAAAAATAGGAAGTAAAAAACTGCATTTTATAGTAATAGTAATGTAATACGTAATAATTATTTTAAATTAAAATCACAAATACCTTGGGGTCCAATTTGAAGCCATGTTTGCCATCACATTTCATAGTAATAGTAATGTAATACGTAATAATTATTTTAAATTAAAATCACAAATACCTTGGGGTCCAATTTGAAGCCATGTTTGCCATCAGCCTTGATAAATTTTCCTTCTATCCCTTGCAAACAAAATATTAGATCTTGAATGATCTCTCTTTCAGACACACTCACTCTGGAAATGGCTGCAAACAACAATCATAGATAGTAAATTAATTATAGTCAACTAAGTATTAAATACTAAATATCCAGGATTTCCTGTAAAATTCGTTGTCACATATCAATTTGAGCTTCAAAATCTTTGAAGAGTGTTACTTACAAGAATCAAGAAATTGAGAGTTCACACGAACTGGACTGCTACTGCTAATTTTACTGATACTAGAGGAAATTTTCCAGTTTTTCCTGCCACCGTCTTTACCTGAAACAAGTTATATAAAAATCAAATTAGTAATCACATCTTTCATTTCAATGGATAACACTTAAATTTGTTGTTGAAGTTTTTGGATTATAAAAACAAAATAAGTAAGTACAGAAAATCAAATATTTAACAAAGGAGGTATATTTACTTTGTAAATCTATTAAAATCAACTTGATTTCATTTTAAGTAGATGCCAATTTTTTTTAAGCTAAATCCCCTTTAGGGATGATTAAAGTTTAATTTGAAACACATACTCGTACGTAGGTACCTACTTACTTAGAGTTCTTATCTATGAAATGCTATTAAATCTGAGTACAAGGCAGTGTGCCAGGCCAAGTTCTAGTTTCATACTTACTGTTTGGAATGGAAGTTGAGTTTTTCTGAGAAGACACAATCGTTAAAAACAGATTCAGGACGTAAGCAGTAGCATCTTGCGACTTGCTACTTGCGACGTGTTACCTCAGTGCGAAACGCGCCTAAGAGAACATGTTGTTGTTGTTGTAGAGGCTTTAGTTATAGCCGAAAGATGACAAAGTAGAGAAAATATCTCCTCTATCAGACATACACCAGCGTGATGGTCTCTAGCCATGTTTAATTGGCTCGTCCTGAACCGCGGTCAACCATCGTGAAGACTTGTGCTTGGTCTTTAAAAGCAGAGAGAACCCTTTGAAGAACTGCCAGCTAGCTAGACTGGTTAGCTGTTCTCCTCCCTGTTTTAGAAATTGCACGCAAGAGAAGTAAAACAGGATAAAATCGTATTTTGTGGCCCGTTTTAAGCTTTTGTCGGCAGATTCTAGAATTACCTCAGTCTATACTTCCCCTCCCACACATAGCTACTATTCAGATGACTATCTTCACACACAAAGAATTCTCCATGGGGATCGCGCAATGTTCCCTCCACCATCCACTGACTGATGAGAAGGAAGAATGGCCGGGTCATCTGAAAATACAGAGGAAGTAAATTAATACTCTGTGAAATACACATGAGTTACAACTGCACCCTGATAAAGATAATAAAATCTATTCTAAAATCCAAATCATTAAATAATCAAACAAAATCTTACAACTATGAATTTTATTAGGTACCTACTTGTCAATGATGTGTATCACAAAATTGACAGTAAAAATATGTACAGTTTAGTAGGAAGACAATGTTATTGCCATTTCTCAAATTCTTATACATATGTAAAAAAATTACAATAATTTTCAGCTCCCTTTGATATTTTTTACACTTTTTTTTCTCTTTGATTCACTGTGGTATATTTTGATAGTTACACACAGTATTGAAAACAACAACCACCCAGTAACATATTGTCACCTAGCAACAAATTTAACAACTGGAAAAACTCTTCCCAGTTCTGGGACATCTTTTTATCTGTACATGATTCTCTTTCAATAAACCTTCTTCTTATCATATAAATTCTACCCTTGTCCTTTATTCAATCCTTCAACAATTAAAAGACACAATATTCACCCTCTGTTTTTACTTACTAGCTTATCTACTATCATTTATTTGTTAATTTATTAAAATAAACTTATTATTTCATTAATTCATCCTGCTTTCTCATACTTACATTGAGACGGTTGGTATGGAAAACATTAACATTTGAATTGTGAGATCTCCTGGCACTGAACTCACTCAGCTTGAGAAGAAACTTGAGAATGTCTAATTTGCTCGATGAGTTTATATCAAGAAGTTTAAGCTTCCTGTACACATTTTCAAATATTGTGGCATGCTTGTCTGAGTTGACCAAGCGAATCTGACATTTGATGTTATCAATCAAGGTGTGTTCGTCTAATTCAGAGAGAGAATTGCTGGTACTCAGGGTGTCGGAGGACATTAGAATTTGTAGTGCATGTTTGCTGAGTTTTTTGAGATCCACTGAAAGAAAAGAAAGAAATTTACATTAGAAAATGTACTTTTGAGAAACAAAAACGGTTGGACTTCAAGGTGTGATTCCTAAAGCTGGATTTACACTGGCATTAAACAAGTAAATCAGTAGATGTTACCTAGTGTGAATGTGTTGATCCACACACTAAATTGGGGATGGACAGTCAACTAGTCATTTTCATGATGACCATTTAAAAAAAAAAAAAATAGGGAGATAGGGTGCTTTTATTCAACTTACCATTCTGATTACCACTGGCAATGCAGGTACATAGTACTTCCAATGGGTCATTTGAATTGCCTCCACCTCTGGTCGGTGCCATTTTAATGTGCTAGGATTAATTTTATAGAACAGGGGAAGCTGGGGAATGTTAAAACTGCTCCATTCAAAGACTTTATCCTACATTTTAATACATTCAAACAAATTTTACTGAAAATGCCAGAAAAAATCAATTTTCCACCCTCACTCACTTTTCCTGCTTTTCCACTTTTTGTTTACAAAAATTTGAAATTTTTTGAAACAGCTGACCGCTCTGTGGTCCCGCCTTTTTTATGCGCACAGAGAGAAAATATTTCATAGATCGTGTGAACGCGTCTTTTTTGCTTTATTTTCCGGTTGCCGGGAAAATTCAAAAAATTCAAATTTCCATTTCCATGGGACCTGGGTCCGGAAAAATTTGACTTTGGAGTTTGGTCTTTTTGGGTTTGGGCTTTGGGGCAGAACTCTGTAAAGGAACTCTTAGTTCAGCTGTTGAGACTCGGACCACAGTTTTCAAGCTCTTTCTTTTATTGAAAAGGACCTCAGAAAAGATCTCAGGTATGTATCAAGATCACGGGCATTTTATTGCAAGGGGATAGAAAAAATTAAGACAAAAATTGAATATTTTAGGGAAAACTCTGGAGGTAAATCCTGGCTTTATCCATCTTTGGACATACTGCTTGTACAACATACAATAACCAAACTCAGCCTCATGAGGGTCTAGTTCAATTTTCAGGTTATTGTTCAGATCTCAATGTTTAAATTTTCAAAGATATTGGTACTTGTGCAGAAGTCACTTCCGTGGAATATTGCTACCAGAGGAACTGGCACAAACAAGCAGTGATCAGTGTTATTATAGGGTTAGGTTAAACACAAAAAGGAGTTTTCACAATTAGAGCAGTGATTAGTGTTATTATAGGGTTAGGTTAAATACAAAAAGCTTTTCTTTTCCATGGACATGACTTTTGCATGATTACCAAGATATCTCCTAATAACTTGGTTGTCTTCCCTCTTTCAGCTATCATCACAGTAATCCCTTCTTGTTTGTAATGATGCAACACACATCAACTTTGTGACAAACAGATTTGTACATTTTCTTCACAACGTCAAAAATACATATTTAACCTACTCTTTCCTCATATAAAAATCCAAATACCTATATCAAAATGATTTCCATTAGTAGACTGTCTCAACCATTTTCAAGGGTTCTCCTGGCATCAAATCAATCTCAGGTAAGTTATACCCAGCCACAATATGTGATCAACCTTTGGCAGAATTATTTAGAATGCAATCTAACTCTAATCATAATATATGTTCAAGCCCAATAAATCCATTTTATGTACAGATAATAATCCTTCAAAAGTCCATAATATTATCATGTTATCTTTCCCCTAGGTTTCCAAGTATTCCAAAATTAGAGAAGAATTATTGCCGGTAAATTTGCTTAATGACTATGACAATATGACCAAACAAGCTACTAACGGGAAGCCCTATGATAAGAAACCGTACAAAATGGTCCTTGAGAAGGATAAAGTTTACCTGTGGTGCCTCTGTGGATATAGCAAAAGTCAGGTGAGATCTTAGTAACAAGCACTCGAAGACCACTTTAATTTTAAGTGTGGACTTGGGCAGTTGTCACAAAAAAAAAAAAAAAAAAAAAAAAAAAAAAAAAAAAAAAAAAAAAAAAAACTAAGTATGCAAATACTAAATATCTAGAATTTCCTGTAAAAGTCATTGTCACATATCAATTTGAGCTTCAAAATCTTTGAAGAGTTTTACTTACAAGAATCAAGAAATTGAGAGTTCACACGAACTGGACTGCTACTGCTAATTTTACTGATACTAGAGGAAATTTTCCAGTTTTTCCTACCACTGTCTTTACCTGAAACAAGTTATATAAAAATCAAATTAGTAATCCCATCTTTCATTTCAATGGATAACACTCAGATTTGTTGTTGAAGTTTTTGGAGTATAAAAACAAAATAAGTGTAAGTACAGAAAATCAAATGTTTAACTAAGGAGGTATATTTACTTTGTAAATCTATTAAAATCAACTTGATTTCATTTTAAGTAGATGCCAATTTTTTTCAAGCTAAATCCCCTTTAGGGATGATTAAAGTTAAATTTGAAACACATACTCGTACGTAGGTACCTACTTACTTAGAGTTCTTATCTATGAAATGCTATTAAATCTGAGTAAGTACAAGGCAGTGTGCCAGGCCAAGTTCTAGTTTCATACTTACTGTTTGGAATGGAAGTTGAGTTTTTCTGAGAAGACACAATCGTTGAGTTAGAAGCATCACTGCCAATGTTTGTATAGGAGCTCTGCGGAAATCCAGAGGTTCCCATCGAGTAGATCATTTGTACACTATCATTTATCTGTTCAAATGATAAGATAATAATTCACAAATAATCAAACAAAATCTTACAACTATGAATTTTATTAGGTACCTACTTGTCAACGATGTGTATCACAAAATTGACAGTAAAAATATGTACAGTTTAGTAGGAAGACAATGTTATTGCCATTTCTCAAATTCTTATACATATGTCGGGACATTTGATGTGACGTTATCGCCTACGGGAGCGTATGCCGTGACGTCAAAGTTCACGATTTACCGGTATTTTAGAAGTTGGTACTCTATACTTATAGTATTACTTCTTAAGTATGTACCTTTCTTTAATAAAACCAATTTTCATTTCAGCCCCTCTGTGATGGCACTCACAAGGAGAAAGGCTGGAGCAAATTTATCAAAGAAAAACCCATCAAGGTGAAGGTTGCAGAAACTAAAGAATATTGGCTGTGTAATTGCAAGCAAACAAAACACAGACCTTTCTGTGATGGCACCCACAGAGATGAAGATATTCAAGCTAAATTCCCAAATTAAAAGTAGCTGCTTCCCTGGTGAATTTAACTGGGAATTTGTCTAGTCTAGACCTGAAGGAACCATGTGTTGGATTTCAACTCTGCAGCCAGCCAAGAAAAGTGTTCAAGCTAAAAAGCTTGACCTTGAGATTTTAACTTTCCTTTGTCATAGCTTTAGGGTATTCTGTGGCAGTGGAGGAAGCATGTAAAAGTACCTTTTGGTGCAATAAAATTACTATTTATGACAAGAATTCATTAACTTTTTACCTTTTCATGAAGCACAAAAAATTCATTAGTAAGTAAATCCTTGTTCTAAATAATAAATTCAAGTAGTATTTATAGATGATGTCGAAAATGCATTTGTTAAATAATACCTTTGAAATGTTTAATAAGTAGGACTGCATAAATTAAAAAAATAAATTGAAATAAAAACAAAAGATGACTTGTTTACAATACTGTCAAGAGTTGTATAGTTTATTTCATAATATCAGAGGGAAAAATTAAAAACGCAAATAAAATCAGAAACAGATGATTATTTGAGCAAAAGAAAAATGAAAATCAGAGAAGACAAAAAAGTAAGAAAGAGAGTAAGAGAAAAGAGAAGCAAACATCACAGATTTCATAATATTCAATAGTATTAAACATGTTAATGGTTTGTTATCCTATGTTAACAAATGTGTAGAGGCGTTTACTTTGTTAACTATTATTATAGCCCAGGCTACAAGCACAATAGGTGCTTTCTAGCATGTAGATTTTGTGTTCAATAAAATCATTAGCCTGTTAAAAGGACATTTGAGTTTGTATTGTTCTCGTATTTAGCGTACGTTGTGATGAGTCAATTTTTTTTACCGATTGCAAACACTTTCTAATCAATTTAGTATGTACCTACTAGAAAGTAAAAATGTTAATTTCCAACAGAAGACAATACTGTTCAATAAAGATCGAGTTTTTACTCTTATCGTCCGATTTTTTTAAATCACACATCCCTCATTACAAATTCAAAGTCACGTTTTGATCGGGACGAACTACAATGAAGATTGTATATTTACAACAAAAATCGTAGACGCAAAATGGTCTCGAGGAAACATGGAGCAATATTGTGCACTGTTCGAATTACCTATAAATCAACTATTTTTCCTAGTTATCCCGAGCAAAACGTAGCTCATATTCTAAACGAAATTTGACCATTCTCTGACAACTTGCAGTGCGATAATAATAAATGCAGCAACGGGCAAGAGGCAGTTGAAACGGAGACTAAAATAGTGACACAAAAAATAAGGGGGGAAATAATCAAATAAAAGCACAAAATACAGACCAAAATATTAGGAGACTTAGGAATTTAGAATGTTCGAGTACCTTTCTCGAAATGACTTTATAATATGAAAGAAATCACCTTTCTTTTATTTTTAAAAATTTCCTCTATTTCTTTCTTTCTTCAAAATGACTTTGTAACCTAGTTTTCTAGGTTTTCCAGTCCGATACACACCCTGCTTTCCACAAAGAAAAAGTCATTCTAAATTCCTTTCGGCAAGGAAGTGGAGAATTCTACAACATTAAACAAAATTAGAAATAATAATATTGAAAAACAAAGAAAAAAATAAAATAAAATACAATTGCATAATAAATAAAAGTATGATTCTTTTAAACCTTAATAATTATGTAGATAAATAATAAAGTAGAAAAATATTACAAGAAACTAGGTACTAATGCTATTCCTAAGCAACTTTCTAGGAGTGTTAATTTTATGTTAAATCTTCTTGTAAAAAAAAAAAAAAAAAAAAAAAAATAGGTACCGAGGAGGTACTTCAGTTTACGACATCGAGCTCAGTAATTTAGTTTCTACTAGTAAACTATAGGTACCGAGGAGGTACTTCAGTTTACGACATCGAGCTCAGTAATTTAGTTTCTACTAGTAAACTGTCCAGCTGCGTATTGACAATTTCGACCGAGAACCACTCCCAGAAATATTTCTGTAATATTGGTACTTTTTAAAGAAACTACAAAAGATACCAATTTTCAACTCTGGGATCACCGTAAGTTTTGCTGGATACAGTCCCAAGATTAATTATACAGTCCCAAGACTGTATTCCAATGGTAGAAAAACAAAGTCCCCCAAGATTGTAATCCGGTGGAAAAAATTCAAAGGCTCTTGTATAGGTAATAGGTACCTATAAATCAGCATTGCTTGAGAGGTGTAATAGGTACCTATAAAATCGCTGTGAAAATATATCGGGCTAAAGTCTTGTAGAATCAAAACCAAGAAGCTTTCTAAATCGACAGGCTTGATAGAAACCCCCATTAAAAGTAGGAGGGAAAGGTTAGAAGTAAACCTAAGTGTTCTGTGCGTGTTAAATAACAAATCTTACAATATTGTATAATAGTAAACAAAATCAAAAAAGGACATGGGAGGAGCACCCACATGTTTGGAGTAAATTGGTTTGATAAATAGAAAGGCTAGATTGTACATCGTGTCTTGGACCTTCTTCATTTCAGCTATGTGAAGTATTTGAGTTCCCACAATGCGAAACAAAAAATCGGGAGTGTTCTAAAAATTGGTATTAGAGATAAGGACTCTCCATGTTAAACTTTCTCTCTGTAAATAACTTTCAATAAATAAGGAGAGTAAAAAACAAAGAAAATAGGGATTAGAATTCCTATATTAAAAAACATAAAAAATCCGGTTTCAGTTAACTCCCGGATATTATAAGAGCCAGCTGATGGGTAAATAGTAAATACTACAGTGTCACCAAACAGCTGATTGGAAAACCTTCGTTAGTTGTTTCAGATTTTCTACTGTACTGTTCAAAAACATCTAATCAAATCAACTGCCTTGTAAAAAAAAAAAAAAAAAAAAAAAAAAACCCAACAAAAATCAATTTTCTCTCCTGTTTGATCTATCATCCTTTTTCCGATTTCTCTACCCATGAAAATGGTTTGGATTACAAACCTTTCAGACTATAAGAGAGTTAAAGCTGTGTCCATACATAGTCGACGGCCGTCGATCGACGAGGTGAATCTATGTTGTCGAGGCAGTGTGGACGTTTCAGGCGACATCGATCGACGTGTGGACACTGCTTACGCCGTGCGACTCCAGTTTGAGAGGGTTCTATCTCTATCATTTTCAAATTTTCATCGGTTTAGATTTTCAGGCGGTATCGCGCGACTACACTTCCAATGTGCGGCAGACCTTAGGCGCCACAGGTGCTCGTTGAAATGTTTGACCTTTGAGAATGCTCGGGGACGGTTCGGGCACCGTGTTTTTGAGAATACTTTGAGGTCAATACCCACGAATCTGAAGTCGCTGGCCATAGATATAAAAACGAGGAAAATCTACCCAGTCAGGTCTGAGATAAATCTAGACATCTCCCTTATAAATTTCCAGCTCCACTTCGAAAATGTAACTTCTTCTCAGCCTTTTACTTTTTTCTTTTACGAGGGCAGAACGAGGGAGCTTTTTTTCCTTTTACAAAGGCTCGAGATAAGTGACTTATAAAAACATCTGCCAATGTTAAATTTATCTCCATGAGAAAACGACAAGGAAAATGACAGATCCTTAAATAATCCTTGTAGAAACATGTCCGAACTTTTGACACCTTGTAAAGTTTCAAGTTCGCTTTAAAACCTGCCTAGCTTTTGCCAAAAACTTCTGGACAACAAAAAGACAGGAGAAAAATGACTCATCTTGACCTCTCCCTAATTTTTTTCCCAATAAAAACATCCAAACTCTGGACATCTTCTCTGCCATAGTTTCAAGTTTCAACTAAAGATAGAAACACACTACCATCACGTCACGTCACGTGATCTCACATGAAGTGAGAGTAGTGGGGCTGTCCTGAACGATATTACCTACAATATTATGGGAAAACTCTCAACTACATCTTTCTGACTCCCCATGAGCTCACATGATGTGACGTGACGGTAGTATGTTTCTATCTTAATACATATGTACCTCTATCTATATTTTTTAAGAGGTTTGACAGAGGGAACTGTGACTGCTATGGTCTTATCGTCCCGAAATCGAAGAGAGAAGGAAGACAGGATAGGAGAACTTAAAACCTGCCTAGCTTTTGCCAAAAACTTCTGGACAACAAAAAGACAGGAGAAAAATGACTCATCTTCACCTCTCCCTAACATTTTTCCCCCATAAAAACATCCAAACTCCAGACATCTTTTCTGCCACAGTTTCAAGTTTCAACTAAAGATAGAAACACACTACCATCACGTCACGTCACGTGATCTCACATGAAGTGAGAGTAGTGGGGCTGTCCTGAACGAGATTACCTACAATATTATGGGAAAACTCTCAACTACATCTTTCTGACTCCCCATGAGCTCACGGGACGTGACGTGATGGTAGTATGTTCCTACCTTAATACATACCTACCTCTATCTATTTTTTTAAGAGGTTTGACAGAGGGAACTGTGACTGCTATGGTCTTATCGTCCCGAAATCGAAGAGAGAAGGAAGACAGGATAGGAGAAAGCCAGCCGTTCCGAGAACGAACATTATCCCATCAGGATGATATCCGCCCCGGGCGGGAATCGAACCCGCGGCCTAGCGCTTACAAGGCAGACGCACTACCAACTAAGCTAACTAGGCTGGCTACCTCTATCTATCTGACTAAATTCCTGTGGACAATACAAAAAAACAAAAGGGAGAAAGGAATTGAAAATATTATACAATAAAAAATAAAATTCCCCGTCTCCCGTGCTTTTCCCTTCCAATCAATACTGACGATAACTTTTTCAGTAAGCTTTTCATTTCATCATCCGTATTTCACGTACCTCCCGCCCGAGACATTGGCTTTTAGCCCTTATCCTGGCTCTTTTGAACGCCTTTGTAACTCGGTTGCGTCGAGAATTATCGACCGAGAGGTGCTAGGTTCGAATCCCGGCGGGCGGATTTTTTTTTCCAATGGCTAATAAGTTTCTTTGTTGGGTTGTGGGCTGTGCCTTAGAAAAGACACAGTAAACTTTGTTCATCATTTTCGTCAATATGAAATTATCCAGTTTTTCTGTACATAAACTGACCAAAACACATCACCATGTCTCAGACTATGCAGTATTTTCTATCCATTTCGTTTCTTTCAAAATTTCTCTTCTAAAAACTCAAGCTAAAGGGTTAAAGAACTTGCAAGGGCGTGGTCCCTATCACTTGAGATTTAACGAGGTTAGATTATCTTCATCATTAATCTGTGCCATGGCGGAAAAAGTTTGCCCCGCTAATGTCATTATCACTCATCACTTCACCTAATTGAACAATTAATTTCTCCCCGCATATCCGCCCCGGGCGGGAATCGAACCCGCGGCCTAGCGCTTACAAGGCAGACGCACTACCAACTAATAAGCAGGAGGGCGTGGGTTCAATCCCAGCAGAGGTATGGAATTTTATCCTCAACATTGTTTGAGAATTTGACCATAATACTGATAGTAGTAGGGATAGGTAAGTTTTGAGTGAATCGATTCAAAGAGTCGTGTGAATGGATTTGCGGTGTTCAAAAGAGCCGATTCTTTTAAAGTCGTTGCTTGCTTAGAATTCCTATATTAAAAAACATAAAAATTCTAAGCTTTGCTCAGCCTGCAGCTCTCACAGACAATAGGTACAAGGGAATATTGTGATTATTGTAGAGTGGGAAAAAAAGAATCGTGTATCCTGAATACTCGAAAAGAGTTGAATATCCCATCCCTAGATAGTAGCCTCCTGTTAGATTAGTCTTATTCGAGCAGTATAAATAAGCACTATTATTATTAATCACAACGTTTATATTTGGTAATGAAGAAGTAATAAAAAACGAGAAGGTAGCAAGACACGACGTCAATCAACACCCGTGGTGACAGCAGAGCACCCTGCGGACACCCAGAACCACATACAAAGCCATGGCCATACCGAATGCTTTCTCCGAGTCGAGAGAGATCTATTCCATCGCCTTGGACAGGAACTCGATGAATCGCTTTCCGTACTGTTCTGGATCACACGTGGAGATGCCGTCAACGTTGGCGCCATGCTTGAGGGTCTTGGCGGCTTTGGCAGCCTGCTTCTTGACCCCGTAGTGCGTGAGAACGTCGATGAGTGCGATGAAGTAGATCTCCTTGACCGGGGCATCTGAAAACGAAAGTTGATGTTTACAAAAATGTCTTGGTAGCGTAGTGGTCAAGACGAGACGCTCGTCTGGTAAACAGGAGGGCGTAGGTTTAGCTGTGACGTCTTAGGTTCCAACTCATTCCATAGTCACTTAAACCATCTCTCATAGAGTTCGATTGCATGAGTTGTGACCTCTGACCGTTCTATCATTGCCTTGTGGTTTCTGCTTTGGTCTGTTATCTTTGGTTCTTATGCTTGACAATGATGGCAGACTTTGGGCCCTACTACATTAATACAAATGACTTACTCTCGGCGCTAGGAATGGCATAGATGTCGAGCTCGGGTATAATGGCTCCGTCATACTGTAGCGAGGTCTCTCGGTTCAGCGTGTGAGGGGAATCAGGCGGGGTGGTGCCCCACGGGATGCGGTCCCCCACCCCCTCACTGTCCTCCTCATCTTCATCGTCTGCCCCCCCGCCCCCTCCGTTGTTCTCATTGGCTAGCTCCTCGGCCTCTGCGCGTGCGCAGTCGTGAATCCCGACCAGAAGCGAGTAGTCCATCAGGTGCAGGTTGGTGAGGAACTGTGAGGAGAAACACAAACGGGATAGTAAAATGAATGTGATCTATGAACTGGGGCACGGTTAGCCCATCTGCTGAGGCTTAAACCATCAACTTCTAGGTTGATATTCTAGCGAATAGCCTTGGGAGGTACAGACCGGGCCCACAATCCGAGTTTAAATTCGCTTCAAGTTAAGTAAGTTTAACTTAAACGAAGTTCAAACTCACTTTGTGGACCCGGCCATGGGTCAAAGGAAAGGGCTGCCTTTCCTATGATAAAAAAAGTGGACCCTACTATGCCGAGGTTAACTCACCTCAACATCTGCATTGAGAGTCTCCAGCAGTTTCTCCTTGGCTTCATCCCCGATGACTATCTTGGTACCGCCCTGCACGAAATCGTTATCCTTGAACGTGGGCAAATCCTTTTCCTTCTCCTTCTCCGACGCCTCCCGATCCACAGTGGATCCCTTCAGGTCGAACTTCTTGTGCGTGGTCAAATGGTTGGAGAACACATTCCTCATGGCCACCACGTAGTGCTCTACGCCATCCACAGTGAGTCGGTACATACCCAGGTATTGGGGGAGCAGGGTCTTGCCATGCCTCTCTACGATGTACTGGAGGGAGAGACATTATTCATTGATTAACCTTATGATGTCAGTCATCTTTGGTAAATTCAAGTTATTCTCACCGCTTTGAAATTTTACATGTTTATCAGACTTCGATTCGAGTTTCTTTGAAAAAGCCGACAAAGGTGGAGAAAACTTCCATTTTACTAATAACTACATAATTATAAGCAGTACTTTTTACTTTCTATTTTCAAAAGAGGTTTGATAGAGGGAACTGTAACTGCTAAGGTCTTATCGTCCTGAAAGCGAAGAGAGAAGGAAGACAGAATAGGAGAAAGCCAGCCGGTCCGAGAACGAACCTTATCCGTTTAGGACAAAACCTACGACCTAGCGCTTACAAGGCAGAAGTAGGCCGCCTCTCATTAATCCCATTGCTTAGGTATGCCTAGGTATGCTAACTAACTATTAAAGCACCAATTTTTTATCCGAGTTGCTCTGTGTGAATCCAGTATCTCTCATTTAACTAACTGCCCTGTGTATCTTTAATTCTACTTACCGGATGGTATTGTTTGAGGAACGAGTGCATTCTCTCCACCTCCTCGCTCGTCAGCGTTTTGATAATAAACAATCTGTCATAGGATTGATAGAATTTGGCTCCAGACTTTCCCGGTGACTCGACAGCAATGGGCTGAGACCTGAAATGGAAAGCGCTGGGTTAGCAACAGTGTTTAGGGGTGCAATAGTCCTCCATACTGGACTCCGCATACACAGGAATTTCGTCAGAAAAGGCCCCCCCTCTTTTAATGTAATGTAGGAACAGTGTATAATGCCCAGAGACATTAGTTTGAGATTGAAGTTAATCCAAATGGATTCCTTCTGGCTTTCTATTCTATTCAGTAGTAATAAAGTTTCTCTTCAAGGACTTCTTCCACCTACCACGACATGGTTTTTTCTTCCACTGTGAGCCGTCAAGATTAGCCTTTAGCCTGAACCCACGAATTTCACGATAGTCGTCTTCTTTCTATTGACCTTTCCCCCAATTTTATCCTGAATTATAATGTGGAGGACGTCATATTTAGAATTGTTTGAAACTCTCATACGTACAGACCAAGAACCCAGAAAACAATTTTTCCTTTTTGTACGAGGTCATGGTACACAAATTTATGTAATCGAGATTTTGAACTGCGCTGCGTACATTTTAAACCCAAGTCTCGCGAGAAAGAAATAAAATCAAGTTTACAAACACAAGAAAAAAAAAAAAGAAGAATAAATTAGAACAGTGGTTCCCAAATTAGTTTTTCTACGTGGCCTTTTTCATTTGTGAGGGCACCGCGGCCCCTAACTATATTTTAAGTGACTGTTTTCTTTTCCCCTCATAATATATATACATTTAAAAAATCTGCCAGGGGGCCGCGGACCCCACTTTGAGAATCACTGAATTAGAACACACCGAGCGTGTTTGGGGGGGCAAAAGCTCATTATGCTCACACATACACGCCGGAGTTGTATAATGAGGTAAAAGTTTCATACATTTATATGCTCCAATTAAAACGAGTGATTAGTAAGGAAAGCGGTAGAAGGGTAGTCAGGGGGAGTTACAGGGTAGTATAGGGGGGTTACAGCACAGAATGGGGTACCAAGCTTCACATTTCAAAAACAGAGGGGGTGGGGTGAGAGGGTTAGGTTACTCCAGGCATTGTAGGCCTGGTGCACATTTGAACCGGAATGGCGCGATGTCGCCTGAAAATCCAAACCTATGAATTTTTTTTTTTAGGTAAGTCTGCATTTATTAAAGAATACATTGAAAATTACAAATAAAACATGAAAACCTGGAAGGGCACTCAAAATCGAAGCCGCATTCCCACGCTGAACTGCCAGGCTTATACGTTGGAGTAGGTAAAATCTTGTTTTTTTCTTAGGTAAGTCTGCATTTATTAAAGAATACATTGAAAATTACAAATAAAACATGAAAACCTGGAAGGGCACTCAAAATCGAAGCCGCATTCCCACGCTGAACTGCCAGGCTTATACGTTGGAGTAGGTAAAATCTTGTTTTTTTCTCTCCTGTTTGATCTATCATCCTTTTTCCGATTTCTCTACCCATGAAAATGGTTTGGATTACAAACCTTTCAGACTATAAGAGAGTTAAAGCTGTGTCCATACATAGTCGACGGCCGTCGATCGACGAGGTGAATCTATGTTGTCGAGGCAGTGTGGACGTTTCAGGCGACATCGATCGACGTGTGGACACTGCTTACGCCGTGCGACTCCAGTTTGAGAGGGTTCTATCTCTATCATTTTCAAATTTTCATCGGTTTAGATTTTCAGGCGGTATCGCGCGACT